>NC_056744.1:1507198837-1507348837 GCF_019279795.1 Protopterus annectens
TGTATGCTTTATTGTTACATTGTTCTTTCTTCATATATATATATATATATATATATATATATATATATATATATATATATGTGTATATATTATATATCTGTATATACTTATATACATTTCCTATGCTGGGCACTGCTTAGACCCACGCATGTGCACTCAGACTTGCTTACTGGTGCTTATATGTGTTTACTGCTGCTTATTTGTTCTTACACCTGCTTACTAGTACCTTACTCATTATGACAGTGCCACTTTGCTTGACTGATATTTAAGTTAAATATCTCATGCAATACTCTTATGTCAGTTTTACGGCAAAACGACATTCATTCCACATGGAAAATGATATGTGCTATTGTTGGGCTCGAACCGTGAATGCCTGTTTGTTAGGCAGATGCTCTAAACACTACACTATTGACATGTTGATTCTGCATGTTTTTCTCTATTTGAATGAATGTGATGTGTAAGCTACACTCTGCAGAGGGCAGCGACGTGCAGACACACTGCACTTTGCTTACACCTTTGATATTGCAGCAATTCGAATGTATAATAGGGACACAGGGACAGGGAATCTAAATGTGAAAGTTCTAGAGACAGGGCTCAACATTCCACTACGTGCTTGTGTGTTTACTACTTTGAGTTTATTTTACTGTTCATGGACACTCTTCTATGCTTAGCATACATTTCAGTATCCATGGACACTGAATTACCGACTTACTATTAGGGGCGGGCTCTTCTATTCGGCATAATAGGTTTTGCAAGTGTCGGGGCATGTTTATGGTAGAGCACTTGTACACGCCCCCTGCACTCACACACGTTTCCTGTGCATGTTGAGGTTGAGGCAGCACACCCTCATACATATTCATATGGCACTGCTGCGCCATCTGTAGTGAGGACGCTCGGCGCAAGGCTAAAACTGTCCTTGTGCTGAGCTTCTTGAATCCCATGGATGGATGGTTTTCTTAAGCCATTTTGTTCTGTTTTATTTCCTGACTGGTATATGGCCCAAGGACTTATCTGCTTTGACTCGGCAACAGCACTAACAGTTACACTTTAGTTAACAAAAACAGACATAAAAAGATATATCCTGTACACCAGCACTCATTTACCTGTAGTTAATAACATTTATTTATGCTGCACTTTTTAGGTAAGTCAGAAGTTAAATTCCTATTGTTATAAACAATATTCTAGATCTTTAAGTCACATGCACAAACAGTGAAAAGGATTTACCTCAGTACTGAGATTGTCATAATGCATCAAGTAATTTCAAAATGTAAAAATTTAAAAAAAACTGCATCATAGGTCTCTAGCAAATACTACAAGAAGCTCTGCAAATCACAAATGTAATTTCAATAAATATAAGCAAGTAAACAAGAGTTTCTTATCTGAACCATTTCACAAGAAAAAACATAATGGCAGCCACTTTCTGATAACCACATATCTGCCATGGTCTGTAAAAGATCCCTTTCAGCTGTGTGTGTGTAAATGCCCCCCATTTAATACACCTGGTGGCTAGAGATAGTTGGGCTCAAGCCTTCTACCTTGGGTACAGGGTAAAAAGAGCCTAAAGTCCCTAGCCACCACCACTTATGAGCTTTGTCCATGTTTTTTGTGCTAAGAGTTGAAAGCTATGGTGAGAAGTGAGAACCAAATTTGTATTCCCCTCATTATTGGCTTTGTATGTCCAGGTTTGTTGTGCTAAGAGGTTGAGAGCTATGGTGAGAACTGAATTTGTATTCCCCCATTATTGGCTTTGTCCAGGTTTTCTTGTGCTAAGAGGTTGACAGCTATGGTGAGAAGTGAGAAAAGAATTCACTAAATTATAGCCATTAAGTTTCAGTCTTACTATTTTTCAGGAAGCTGCTGATTTGGCATAGTGGTATGTTGCTCTGACTGTAGTGCATAGGGTCCTGGGTTCAAGACTTGTCAGTGAAATGCATGGTGGTAACACAACATGTTATTCTAGCAACTTTCCAAAATTATACAAGCAATGTTTACAATGTGTCCCTGGTTTTTGACTTTTTGTCCCCCCCCCAAAAAAAAATGAAATTGAAAATAAGTGCAAGAAGCTGTGCAAGATGCCTATGGCTTACACTACTGTCATTCTAGTTATAGTGTGGGTGTGAAAGTAGACTTTTACGATGGAAATGTTCTGAATTGGGCAGTTTTGTCATTATTGGTTCATGCATTTTGTTTCATTGCCTACAGTATCATTCGATTTATAGTGTTGGTGTGGAAGTAGACTTTTATGATAGAAATGTGCTGAACTGGGCAATTCTGTCATTATTGGTTCATGCATCTTGTTTCATTGCCTACAGTACAGCCTACTGGAAAAATGCTCAAACAATAAATTTAAAATGTGCTCTGTCTAACAAGTGTGCAGTATTATACAAGGAATATAATTTAATAAAGTCTGGAAGGTGTATCAAAGAATATATGTATGTTTCTTGTTTTGTTTGCAAGGGGCCAATGATTTGAAAACAACCCAATGGTAATCTTTATCCACCACTGGCCAGATGCATTTTCTTTGGATGTGGTGTGGGTTTCAATGCTGTTTCAATGAATGTGAGTTTCAAGGACAGAGAAGTTTTAATGCCAAGTCAGTTTTCATTGCGAGATAGTATTGCTTTGTTTACCAGATGTCTGTTAGAGTTTGTGCATTGTTGTGCTATAAAAATAAAATCCAAATAATCATTGTAGAAGTAAAGCAGTATGGACACATTAGTGTTTATGGTAAATGGGGAGAAATAGCCAGGTAATGGGACATTGAATGGCTGCAGGGGGACTTTATTGCCATATTTTGGTTGTCTGTTCTTCAGTTTGCGTTTGAAAGTTGGTATCCCACAATTCCAGTGGAGTGAGTGGGGTTACATAATTATGTATGCAAATTAGATTTTAATCAGTGTACAGATTTGTACCTATTTTTCATGAGCCTTGTCCAGATTTTTGATGTTTCCAGCTTGAGAGATATGCACATTAGCTGCAATAATCAGAGTACAAATAAAGTTTACAAATTGGACAGGGCAGTTATGCAACCATTCATATTTATGCACTGAAAAGAAAAAAACAAATCCAATTTAATTCTGTATTTTGAAGACTGAAGCATTATTATGACAATTTGAAAACAGGAATATGTGCATATTTAGCTAAATCTTCAGTGGTTAAGAGATGGAATTTTAATAGAACATCCAGCTTTTGATCATGGAGATTACTTTTTGGCAAAAGATTACTGGCACATCAAAAAAGATGGAAAAAATAACTTCAACAAATGATGTCTATAATTCTGAATGCAAACAGTTAAGTTTATTTACCTTGGAACAACGTAGTCATGTGTGCATATACATATAGATAATTTCACATTTTTGTTAACTGCAGTTTATAGCATAAATTGTTGAAAGGGTTTATTATAATCAAAAGCTGCTGACATTATGGGAATAATTGAAACTTCCATGAAGAATGATGACTAGATGTCATACTTTGCAGGTTATAGGGCCATCATTTGTAACTGGAATGATCATTAGGATACTTGTCATGGACATTTTGTGATAACCAAAGTCAGTGCCAAGGTTCTTGATGTATATTTTGTTGCTATTACCAAGAACTGCACTGATAGTACATGTTTTTCTAAAGATAAATGCACATAACAATCTTTTAACCATATCAGGGATTTGTAAATCAGCATAGGCAAATAAATGGGAATTAGAATTCATTTACCATTTTAAGTATTTGGTGAATTTACACATAAGCAAACTTTAGAACAATTTAAATCTACCACCTACATATTGGGGTAAAGTTGACAAAGATAGCTCCTTGAGGAATATGTTCAGCCAATATTTACAGGAAAAATAACCTGAAACAAACTATAACTAGGCTAACACGGAGCAAATACATAGTGGATATTTTAGTATCCCTGAGTGTTCATTTAATGATATATATGAACTAAGGCACCATTTGTAGGCAGCTATCATTTAGTTATTAGAGCAAAAGAGAGAGAATTTCAGACAAGCTATGATAGGTAGATATAGGGGAAATAAGACATAGATTCATTACAAACAATGAGGAGGCTTGTAGTGATTTAAATAATATACTATAAAATACTCCCTGGGATTCAACAAGTCATAACACACTGCAGAACCCTTTCCTCTGCATGTTTTCACAGTGCATTATGCCTGGGTGATTTAGAGACCATTGTACCACTGCTCCATGCAGGCATGTGCCTATAGTGCAGACAGTGGACTTGCTGGTGAATCTGCATGCAAATATAGCAGACCAGGTGCACAGCTAATGCTAATTAACTATGTACTCTTCCAAGGAAATACTGCTAGATCTGAATAGCATGCTAGAACAATTCAGGGAATTGCTCCACCGTGTTATTTGAGTTGTAAAGTGTAAAAAGTGTACACCATCATTTGACAGCATACACTCATTCACTGTGTGGATGGATCAGATTTGTAGTTTGACTGTCAGAAAGTACTGAAAATCCATCAGTGCATGTGTGTGTATGAATGTGCTTCTGTGTCTGTGAATATAATATGAATTTATGTCACAGCATCAGTTTCAGAAACTCAAAATTCCTATGGTCAAGAATATACGTTCAGGTTTAAGAAAACTTGAATGAAAAAACTATACATTTTTTGCAGGGGATGAGTCTCCCTGTACCCCTGCCATGTAGGGGGGCTGCACTCTCACACCCCCTGAAAATTATACATAGCAATTCCAAGATCACACTACAATGGGGAAAAGGGTAAATTCTCCATTAAAGCATGTCTATGTAGATACGTGGTACAATGGGGTTCAGGAAATTTACCCTTTTCCTCCATTGCAGACTGGTCTCAGATTTGGTATGTTTAATTTGTAGGGGGTGAGGGATATACCCCTTCACATGGGGGGGGGGTTCATGGGGACTTGGCCCCTGCAAAACTTAGATATTTTTCACATTTGAGTTTTATATATATATATATATATATATATATATATATATATATATAATACATAAAAATATATATATATATATATATATAGATATATATATATATATATATATATATATATATATATATATATATATATATATATATATAAAATATATATATATATAATATATATATATATATATATATATATATGTAAGGGCATAAGGGCATGAATGCAGGTATCCAATATCTGCTTGTATGTGAATGGCTGAATGGTATCCCTTTGAGAGTATGAAGCAATATGTGTGTGGTTGTGGATGATGCATGTGGATGTGTGAGTGTATAATTCTGTGTGTGTGTGTGTGTGTGTGTGTGTGTGTGTGTGTGTGTGTGTGTGTGTGTGTGTGTGTGTGAATGTGTGAGAGTGTGTGGGCGATTAAAGGTGCATAGATGTTAGTATATGTGTATGTGTCTGTGGGGGGTTGTGCCTGTGCCACTGCATTGCATGACCTAGGAAGGGGACCACTGCTGCACTCAAGTTTGACAGCAAAGTATTAAATTCCAAGAAAAGATAGTGAGATGCTAAAAAGGTATTGCTCAGAGTGGTTGTGTCATGTCTCCAAACTGCAGCTTATCACCAGTGTACTACTGTGCAGTCTCATTGTCCAGTTAGTGAGTATGGAGATAGCCTTTCTGAATCTCCAGGACTGTTTAAAAAAACAAGAATGTGTATGAAATGTGGAACAAAAGTAAGATTTTGCATTTGAATGCAAAAAGGAATTCACTACTGGTAGTCAAGAAAACTGGTTTAAATTGTATTAAGCTGAGTAACAATGGAATGCTGTTTGATGGAGAAATAAACGGCATATTTTAAATGTGGAAATAAGCTAGGAAACATACAAAAAAGAAACAGTTTAGTTAAAAACAAAACCATTAGAGATATGAAGGGAGGTTAACAGCAGACACGAAGAACAACGAAAAAAATACTTTTAAACTATATTATACAAGGAAGGAATAATGTGCTGCAAGTGGAAATGATTCGTTTTAAGGACAAGGTAAGCAGTGAGAGAGTCTAGATAGATGATTTGCTGAAAAATCGCTTTGTTAAAGTTTTTGTTACAAAATGTGGTGCAGTTAATAATGCAGTTGAGAAAACTCATAGCAATTTACTGAGTTTAGAGGAGAAATATGTTATTAATTTATCACCTAAGTATAATTATGAGAAAAACATAAGAAAGTGGTAGGCTACCAACAAAGATTTTTAAACTAAAAGAGTACTGTAGGGGATACATTTTAAAAGAAGTTATGACAAGACAGTAATTATTTTTGTCTGATTGTTAGACAATCTCAAAAGTGTGGATTTTACAGGACAATTGTACCTTTTTATGAAATAAAAGAAAATTATTTAAAAGTTATTAGAAATCCTATACGAGTCAATGGAATGATATTTACCAGCATGCATATAAAAGCACATCTTTTGAAACATACAGCCACTGTTTTTATATAATGCAATCAGACCAACACAAGGAGAGCTTCAGGAAGATGTTATATACAGAGACTATAAATGTCTTTTACTGGATAGTTCCCCAACTTCTAGTAGAGACATTTTCAAATTAAGTGTATCTTCAGCTGTTTAAAGGGTAACAGACAAGAGTTTTTGTATCGAATTATACAGTTCTAGGATGACCTAAATGGCTAAAGGCAGAATGTTCTGTTGCAAGGTTCTGTCTTTGGTCCAAATTTGTTTGGTTAATACTTGATGGACTGTTACATCCGTAATGGCATTTAATATTGTCTGTAAGTAAATGGTTAGTGACAAAGATTGTAAAAACTTGCAGTGGTGCTTAGACTATTTAAACAGGTAGACTGCTGTTAACAACATGATTGCAAACAATGATCTTCAGAATTACTAAAGTTGAAAAGTACTATTATATGACAGATACAGTAATTGGGTCTGTTTATTCCTACAGAGACATGGTAGATGAAAATTTAATGTCATATATTGATAGGATGTGTTAGGAAACATATTAAATCAAGAAGGGTAGATACTATGAAAAACATCTGTTGTAACATGACAAAGAAAAACAAAGAAATCTCTTTACTCATCTGAAAACATGGGAAGCACTTCAAAATCAAAACTGATACAAAATTTTTTTTTGACCCATTCAACAGAACATAGTGAGCACTTTGGTCTCCTTCCATAAACAGAGACTTCATCAGAATGAAATTCCATTATAAAATACCTCAGTTTATGCATACCACAAATGCATCATATAATTGAACAAGAAACCAGTGAGAAAACAAACTCAAAAATGCTTTCAAAATAAATATTCTAATCAAAAATATTGATGTTGAATGGCTGTTTTTTAATAAGTAAAATTTCAGTCCACTTGTTTAGGAAAAGCATGACATTTAAATGACAGATATGACTGGCATTACATTTAATCTGCTGCAACAATTATGTTCCAGTAGACTGTAGTAGTCTTCCGACTACTATCAATGCACAAGAGTTCCAAAAGAGAAGATACATATTTTTTATAAACAACACACAGAATAGAAAGCTTGTACAAGGGATTTGCATTATTCTTAGACTAAATTATGTATAAATACTCAAAGAGTTGTGATAGCTTTCTCATGGTCTTACTTCTTTAGAAGCTGTTGCAAATGGACCCATTAACCACATAAGCCTGAAAAAAGTACAATATGCATTACATGCAAATGAAAAAATAATGACATGCAAATAAGTGTCACTATGCTAATGAGAACTATGATGTATGTAAAAGACAAACGCTAACATGGCAGTACAATTAAAAAACATATAAAGATAGTGTAATTAGCCATGAGGATCAGCTTTTGTCTATACCAGGATTTCTTGACACCAAGAGGGTCACCATTCTCTGAACGTTTGGAGGTATTGTCAGGGGCCATGGACATCTTCATTCAGTCCATCAGCAGGCTGAGCACATATCATCCATATGTGTAAAAACCCATGGCGGCATAAATAAGAAAATTGTAATACCTGACACCTTCCCAAATCCAAAGATTTGAAAGGGGTTTTACTTGATTTGGAGGAAGGGAGCTGCCATTTTTCCCCTTGGTATCACAGGCGGGCCTTCTTTAAAAGGGTGTGAAAAACCATTTTGGTTCCAACCCCCCTATTTTGGGAACGGAATTTCCCTAAGGGGTTTTTGTTGTTGTATTTAAAAGTTTTGCCTGTGCTATGGCAAGATTTCTGTCCCCTTCAAAAACTGTTGGAAATTCAAATGGAGGGGGCCCTTTCCCCCATAAACTGGGAAAAAACAATCTTCTTTTTTGGGTTTAAACCCCCCCAAATTTCAACAGTTTTGTGTGTTGCCAGCTATAAAAACTCTTCTGTCAGTGCAAGTATTATGCGCCTGGGATCTGCCAGAAATGTAAATGGGGTAATCCTGGTTTCCATTGGGTTTTTAACATCCCTTAACTACTTGGGAAAAAAATTTGGGACAAACCTTAAAAAAAAAAGGGGGACGCCCAAAAAGGGGGAAATTTTTTAAAAAATATTGTCTTAAAAACTTGAAAATTGTTCGGTTTTTACAGATGAATTTCTAAAGGGATAAATTTGAAAAAAATGTTGTCTTTTTTTTTTAAATTATTCAAAATTTTCCACTATTTCCCAAAAAACCAAATTTTATAAAAAGGAAAAAAATTTAAAAAAAATTTGGTTTTTAAAAATCTTACATTGAATGTTTTAGTTACTTTGTAGGGGTTTAAAAAAGTAATTGCCCTTAAACCATATTACTTAAATTTTATGATTTCATTTTTGAAACCTATTTTATGAAAAAGGAAAAATTGAACAAACGACATTACAAATTTCATGAGTTTTTTGCCCCACTTTTGGGGCATCCCAAGTCACTTGCCCCTAAACCAAAAAGGGATTTCTTTGTGTTTCAGTATGTTTGGAATTTTATTTCTGTGACGGAAGCCGGGGAACACTCCAACTTTTGGGGTAGTACTTTTTTTTCATGAAGATATTGCCCCCCCCGGAACCCAGGATTCTGAACCAAAAATTTTTACCCAAATTTGTGCTTGTTTCCCTAAAGGTTTATCATTTTTAAATTTTATTTGCTTTTTGTCCCCGAACACCTCCAGGCATGTGGGAAAAAAAACCCTTTTCCCTGTTTCTCCACCCTTTTTTAGCATCCAAAAAACCCTTTTGGGAAATGCAACATATATTTCTCAAACCCCTTTGCCGCCCCCCCCAACTTTCCCTCTCCCTGGGGGGTATGTTTTCGCCAATGATAACTCTTGCCCATGCCAGACGCACTTCCTTTTGGCTCCCCTCTGGTGTTTACAGCCAGTATTTAAAGAACGAATGTTTCATACACTGCTTGGGGGAGCAGCACACCCATTGTCTCTCCTGACCCGTCTTTTGAACATCAGATCCCTGTTTGGGGAAAAAAGGACTGCCCTGCCATGTTCACAGGCAATTCCCTTTTTCCCACCAAAAGAAACAACGGCTGTTTTTTCCTAATTTTAAAGTTTGCACCCCCACCCCCAATGCTCTTTCTGCCTTTCCTTAAATAATTTTGGGCCCCCCCCCTTTAAAAAAAGGCAAGCTCCCGGCCTTTGCGGCAGAACAGAATCTTCTTAAAACGGGAAAACCCCTTGTTTCCTAGGGGTACATTGACTCCATCCCAACCCCCAATATTTTTTCTTCCTTTCCCTTTCTGTTTTTGGGCCCAAGACATTTATGTTTTAAGGACCATGCATGTATTATCCATAAAATGTAGAATTTTTGTCAAAAAAACCTTGATACCCTATTTGCACTTCCCGGGTAATCCTTCTGAATTCCCCTTTTTTTTCCCCCCCTTTTCTATCCCTTCCCCCAAATTTTTTCTCGTGCTTTGTGTATTTTTCCTTTGCAGTGTGGGCTTTTAAAGCTGAAAAAAAACCACTTTTTTCACACATAATTTGGGGTATAAACTATTGGGTTTCGTTGTTTCTGATAATTGGGGGGTTTTTTCTTGGGACGGGCTTCACTTCCTTTCTCTTTCCCCCCTGATTGCTTGTCATGAATTGGCTTAAGCTACCCTTTACATTTTGGGGCAAAATAGGGGGTTGTGTCCAGCAAATTTTTCCTGTGGTTGACCGGGAAGTGGCTGTCTAATGGAATGCGGCAAGTTTTTCAATAAAACAATTTTTCTTCACCTGTTTACTAAGCCAAAAAGCCCCTTGGGGGCAGTTATGAGGTATTTAAAATAAGGTGGCATTCCTTCCCAATAAGCGACCCCCCTTTGGATTACTGTTTTGAGATTTTAGACACAAATAATTTTGGATGACCAGCCTTCCCTTCGGGGGGGTTAAATTAAAACCCAAAGAAAAAAACCCCTGAAAAAATTAGCCCCAAACTTTAGCCCCCCCCCCCTAAACTTCAAGGAAAACCATCTTAAAACCCCCCCTATTATGGAAAAGGCCTTAACCCCTGAAGACTAAAAACTTCTCAAAGGGAGAAAATTTGGATACCCAAAAGATAAGCAACCCTGGGCCTTAATTAGTTTTTAAACTTGCCTCCCACTTCTTCAGAATAAAATAACTCCCCTCTCAAAAAGGGGGCCTTAAGCCCTAAGTTTAATCTTTTTTAAAGAAAGAAAAATTTATCGGGAAAAATTCAAAAGTTTAAGAAACCTCCAGACCTGGAAAAATTTTTTTCTCAAACAGTCATGCCTATAATGGGGGCCCTTTTGGGGAAATCCGCAAGGTGGGGAAAAAGGCAATCCTATCTTATGAAGGGATTTGAAAATAATCAGGATTGTTAAAAATTAAAGATTGGGTAAAACTCAAGCCCCCGGGGGAAAAATGGTCAAAAAAAGGGAAAAGGAATTAAATTGGAGCCCCTTGAAAGAACCAACTTAGGAATGTACTTTCCTTTCTAAAAATGCCTTGCACAACCAATTCAGGGCCGGGTGACAATTTCAAAGTTAAAAATTGGGACTCCATTGCCCCCGGGGAAAAATGCCCCGGGAGGGACAAAAAGTAAATTAAAGAAATGCAAAAGACCCTTTTGGGAAATCACCCCCCTGGAACTTCTTTGGAAATCCCTCTTGATTTACCCATGTCAGGGCTTGGGACAAATAATATAATTAGTTTAAAAATTTTTCACACGGAAAATTTTTTAAGAGAATTTAAAAAAAAGGGTAAATCAAGAAGGAATTTTGTTCCTTGATTCCACTGACCTATTATTGGACACCCCCTTTTGAGTTAACCAAGAGTCAGAACTAAGGCCAAAAGGGGTTTCAATAAAAAATGGGGGCAAAGTAAAATTCCTATGGACCACCTAATACCCAATTTTGCTTTTAAATTTTTAGGGAGTCTTCCTGGTATGGGCATTTCAGCCCCCATTGAGTACCCCTTTATAAAAAACAAACAGCACCGAATTCCCGTTCTAAAAAAACCGCTTATAAAATGCCTTTGGGGAAAACATAGCCCAAATCCTTTTATCGGCTCCCCACCTTAAAGAGATTCCTCCCTAAAAAATTCAAAAACTTGGATTTTGGGATAAAAAACACCCGGTTTAACCGTTCTAAGGATAAAAACCCTTTAAAAATGGTTATAAGGGCCCTGTTTGAAAGTTTTTCCCAAGTTTACCTTATCAAGGGACAGTTTCCAAAATTTTAGGATCTCCACAAAAAAACCCCCTTTGGGCATTTGTGGACAATACCTTGTGGAACCTATAAAAAAAAATGACAAAAAGTAAGGTTTAAGTTGTTTAATTCATCCAAACTGTTTCTTTTAAGGGTCCCAGACCTTTTTTCAGGAAAAGATGCTTTTGGAAGTAAAAACCTTGGATGGCCTTTTTACTATGGGGGGTTTTGGGGGGCTTTTAACATGACCTTCCTATTTATAAGTTTTGGGGTTTAATAGGGGGCCCCATAGCTTATTTAAGGGGCCCAGAAAAATCTTTGAAACTTTTTTATCACCATGGAATACAGGACCTGGAGCCCTAACATGTTTGTTTGGTGGCTATTTTTTGAGTGTCCTTTAGTCTAAAAGTGACTTTTTGTGCCCCATATTTTTCCCTTTTTTGGGCAAACCCTTTCCCTTTTTATTGTAATTCCCATCCCCATTGCACCCCCTTTGCAGCCTCCACTGTGCCACAATTGCAACTTTTGTTATTCTGTGTGTTTTCCCGATGCCTCACCCTGTTTCCCCTTAAATTTTCTTCTGGCCCCCCTAAAAAATTCCCTCCTATGCCCGGGCTTTTTCCTTCCTTTTCCCTTTTTTCTTCTGCGTTCTCCCCTTTCACTCCCTTCACCCGTTTTTGCATTTAAAAATTTTTTCCTTGATTTTCTTTCTTTTCTTCCATTTCTACTGCCCACCCCAATTTTTTTTTAAAAAATTAACATTTGCACTTCTTGCCCCCTTACTGGATTTCTCCCTTTGCTTTTGACTCTTTATTAAAACAGTTTTGCATTATATTATATTCTTAATATCTCTGTGTTTTTTTCTTTTGAGGGGGGCTTCACCCAGTTGAATTTTTAAATAACGTGTTTTTTATGTTTTAAAAATTTTTTTGCCTGTTGAAAAAAAAAAAAAACTATATGTTCTTACTAGGTTCGATTGAAACCCAGTCCCCCTGCTAAAAGGCAAAACTTTTTGGAGTTTGGTGCGCATAGTAGAAGGGGGGAATAAATTCTTGAAAATTAGAAAAAAAGTAAAGATTTTAGGGCTGCTTAAATTGGTTTTTTACAAAGGGCTTTCTAGGGGGGGTTTTTCATTGCCTGGAAGAGAAATTATAGGTTTCACTGTAAAGTGTTTTTTTTGTAGGGTTTACATACAATTAAAAAAATTTTTTTTAAAATATTTTAAATTTAAAGCCCTGTTATTGGAAAAACAGAGGGACAAAAATGTTAAACTGGTTCCCAAATGTTAAAATTTAAAACTATTCAAAAAAAAAAGGTTTATTTGTTTTTCTTGTGGCCTTAAAACATTTTTTACCCCTCTTTTATTTTTGGCTTGTAATGTTATTCGGTTAGTTTTTTTTTAAAGTGAAGGAATTTTTAATGTTTTAACGGTAATTTGTTAAAATTAAACAAAATGGGAAAAAAAAGCTTGCTTGATTGTGATTTAAAATTTTAGCACCCAAAAAAAATGTTGCCTCGAAAAAAAAGGGAATTCAAGGAATGTTTCCTTAAAATAGAAAATGTAAAAAAAAAGGGAAAATTTACATTAGCAAAACTATTTTTAAAAATAAGTTTTTAAAATAAAAAATTTAGGTTTTGTATAGTTTCCAAAAATTTTTTTTTTTCTGAAAAGGAATTTAATGAACTTTTTTTAAAACAACCCCCACAAAATTTTTTTAAAACTATACTTTTTTCCTCGGGAGGAAAACGTCTTTAAGTTTCCTCCCTACAAAACAGATGTTTCCAAAAAATCCAAAAAAAAACCAAGGAAAAAATAGGTCAAAAAATTAAAAAGGTTGCAAAAAGGGTTTAAGGTATTTTTAGGAAACACTTGTTCCTAAGGAAAATGGAAACCATCATTCCCAGTTTAAAAAAAATTTTGCAAAAATTTTAAACAAGTCAAATTTTTAAAAAAAAAAGTTAAATTAGAAGGTTGGGAAATGAGTGTAAAAATTATTTTTTTAGACAATTTCAAGGTTGGGTTTTTTTTAAACAAATACAGTTGAAAATTTTGCCATTAATAAACACCAGCGACTTGTTTTAAAAATTTTATATTAGAATTTCCTAAGTAATGAAATTTTTTCCAAAAAAAATTTTCGGGTATGAAATTAGCTGTTTTTTTAAAGTACGCCCTGAATTTGTTTTGTTTTTCCGTAACGCCAGCATGTGTTTTAAAGTTTTTTTGTGCTTTTTTTTTTTTTTAAATAAAGTATTTTAAAATTTTTTAAATTTTGGGGTTTTTGTTTAAAAATTTTTAAGTTTTAGAGTTTCATATTATTTGGTGTCTGAATGTTAAATACCAAAAAATCGGGCCATTACTTTTGGTAAAGAAAATTCCGTGTTAATTTTAATTTAAATTATGGGTGGTTGGTTAGAGGATATAAGTCTGGGAGGGGGGCATAGTGGAACATTGCCACCTTCCCAATGCTTTTTTGTAAAAATAAAATTAAAGGTTTTTCAGTATTGGGGGAATGAAGACTTTAATAGGATTGGGGGTTTTTGGTTAAATTTGGTAATTTTAACCCTATAGCGGGCCCAGGGGGGCTTATTGGGGACGGGGGGGAAAAGCTCCCCGATGCTGTGTTTGTTTCAAAAATTGTTTTACTTGGGGCTTGACCTAATGGAATTCCTGATTTGTTATGGTAAAGATTACCTTTTTACTGGGCCGGTGGGGACCCAATTGGAATTGGGAAACAAAGCCCAGCTAGTACTCTGTGTCCTTAGGAATTATTCTGTATGGCCCTATCTCATTTCCCCATTTATTTTAAGTGAGTTTTAATTTTTTCATTATTCCTGGCTTTCAGCTCCTTTGAAAAAAAAGGGAAAGGGCTTTTTTAAAATTAGCCACGGGCATTGTGTCAAATTTTTTTATTATTTGAACGGTTTTAGATTCATTTTTTATAAGAAAAGTATTAAAGTTGAAAAACTCTTAGGTAAGTTATGCCCCTTTTCAACCCACAGGGAAAAGATTTTTGTCAATTTAGAAATGCATGGTTTAAAAAATCCTTTTTTTGGGAAAGGTTTTTAAAATTTTTTGCGATTTGTTTTTTTAAACAGTATAGGTTTTTAAGGTGCAAAGGAATGATGGATTTTAATTCCAAACAGTTTTATACTGAAAAAATGTATTAGCTTTTTTAAACAAGGTTTCATTAAAAATTATATTTTAGAAACTTACATATAAGTAGGGGCCCTTAAATGGGTGAAACGGAGAGGGAAAAGTAAAGGGACTCCTAAAGACAAAATCTTTCAAGGGAACAAAAGGGTTTAGAAGCTTAAACAAGAAAAAAGAAAAGAAGTTCAAACCACCAAGTGGAACGAAAAGCTATCTTTAAAACCCCTCAAAAACCCTGAAAAAAACCCAATTAAATTTAATTCTAAAAGGATTTAATCATTCGGATTTTCAAAAAATTTAAAAGCCCCCTGGAACTGAAAGAAAAAAAAAAAACCACCAAGTAAAAAAAATAAGAAAATAATATCTTTTTCCCTTTCTTTCTTACCTCTGAATCAAAACCTTGATTTTTTAAAAAACCCCAAAGGGGGGAATTTTTGGGGGACTTTTTATTTTTTTAAACTTTTAAAATTAACCAAAAACCAGTCTAATAAAAAAAAAGCTTTTGGGTTACATGTGTACGGGTGCATCCTCAAGGGGCTGAGGGTAAAAAGGGATAACCCAAGAAGGGATCATTAGGGTCTTAAAAACCCATTTAAATGAAAAAATTACGGGAAAAACCAGGGTCTAAAAAAAAGGAATGGGGGGGGGGTAATAGTGAAATTGTGAAAAACCTTTCCTTTTTTTGGAAACAGGGGTTTAAGGAAAATCCAGAGGAGCGGGGATAGTGGGAAAGAAAAAGGGAAGAGAAGAACAAAAAAAGAAAACCTTCTAAAGGGATGAATGAAAACCAAAAATATTTCAAAGGGGCAAAGACCCTTTCATTTTGAAAAAAATTGTTCGGTAGTCCAAAAAAAAAAAAGGGGATTTCCCGGAGAAAGGGCCCCAAAGCAACCCTTAATTTGGTAATCCCCTAAAAAAAGTTCACTCAAAGAACAAACGCAGGGTCATTGATTGGGAACCCATTGCTACGCACCCAAATTTTAAAGGAAACCTTAAAAAGGGGCAGCCTCAAAATAGCCCAAATCCCTGAAATTTGTCCATCACCTAAGGGGCCAAGTCGAAGCAAAAAATGCAAAAATTAAATCATGATTAAGAAAAGACCATTTACATCGTTTTTTCTTGGCATTAAAGGTATGTTTTTGAATTATCTCAACCCTGTTCAACTTTTTTTTCCCTTTTTAATTAATTGATAATTTTTCAAAGTTGAAAGCAATATCATTTTATTTTTTTTTTACCCCACCATTTAAAGTTTTTGTCAAATTAAATTTTCCCGGGTTTGGGTTTCCCAAAAAAACCAAACTTTCCAAAAAAAAGGGTAATCAATAAAAATTAAAAATGTTCTAATTTACACTAAACCCAACCTTTTTCTCCAAACATTAAAACCCTTTTTCTGCATTTTTTCCTTTTTACCAGGTGTTGGAGGGCTTTTTCCTTTTAAACCCAGTAAAGTCATACCAAATGTTACCTTTTTTTTCCCATTTTTATAAGCAAAAACCCCTAGGGCAACTTTTATTTTTTCCCTGCTTTTTTTTTTTAAATACCCAACCCTTTATAAAGGGGGTTTTTTTTCAAATTTCTTCATGTAAGGTCAAAAAAATTAAACAAGTCACTTTCCCAAAAACTGATATCAAAAAGAAACCACATAAAAAAAGTTTTTTTCTTGTTTTATTTTGATTCTTTACACTTTTACTACAAGAGCCCTTTAACCCAAAGGGGGGTCTTAGTCCACCCCTCAAAAAATAGGAAGGGGGAATATTAAAAAGGGAAACGGGGCTTTAAAATAATATCCTTTTAATGGTAAATTCTATTTTAAAAACCCTCTTAAAAAACATTGTGTAACTTTTTAACTTTATAAATTTTTTAAATACTAAAAAAAAGGAAGAAGTTTATATAAAAAGAAAAAATTAAAAGAAAAGGATTAAAATTATGGTCCAGAAATGGGAAATTATAAATCAAACCTCTTCCCCAACCTTTTAGAAATTACCCCAAAAGACATAAAACAAAAACAGAAGCAACTTTAGAAAAGGGAATCCCCAAATCAAAATTCAATTTTGATTTACCCGAAGTAAATTTTGGAGATAAACCCAAAGGTTAGGGGGGCCTTTCAACTTAACAACCAGAGGCCAAAAAAATTTTATTTAGAACCAAAAAATGAAAAATAAAAACCAAACAAAATTACTCAAAACTCTTGTAGGGGGAGGGAATGGGGGAAACAATAAGATAAAGGTCATCACTGAAAAACGGGCAAAGGGGTGGGGAAGAATTAAGGGGCAAAAATAAACAGGCATTAATGAAACTAACAGTTTGGAGGTGAAAAGCAGAAATGAGGGGAAAATTATGGGGAAAAAGGTATAAATTTCAATGCTGGCCGGGAAAGTAAGGAAAAGTCCAGCAAAATACATGCATCGGGAAAAATTACTAGACGGGATTTGAGGCTTTCAAGTAAACCTTCTAGAAAGGATAAAGTAAAATTTGGGATCTGTGTGCCGTTTGTAAGGGCCCTTGGTCCATTTTCAAAAAACCAGCAGTTGAACAATCTCCCCAAAAGTGTTATGGGTCTTTGGGAGGTATATTCTTTTTTTAGAGGTCCAAAGATACGTTTAGTTTAAAAAATAACGGTTTGCTTTTTTGGGGGGTCAGGATTTAAACCCTTTGCCTATTTTGTGTGTTTGGGTTACCTTTGGTTACAAATGTGAAAATCTTTGGTTATCCTTGGCTTTTACTTTTCTCTCAAAGAAGCCCTTGGAAGTTTTGACAAGTTTTCTTATTTGCCTGTTGAGGCTGAGGATTGTGCTTTTCCATTGTCAGGGCCTCGCCTTTGTTTTCTTGGACAGTAACCCTTTTTGCATTTATTTTAAAGTTTGTTGATGCTGGATGTTCACCATGGCAGATTGTTTTTACTTGGGGATCTGACTTTGATTCTTTCTGGTACAGCCAAACTTACACACTTATACAAGGGATTGTACAGTGCTTTAGTGTAAGCTTCAGCATAGTTACCACTTCCAGCTTAGGTTGGTGTTTGGAATGCATTTATACCTTCACCTAGGAGGGTATTTGCCTTGGTGATGTTTTTTAGTCTGATTTCACCCTTTCTGAGTTTTGGTGTAGCACCAGCTGGAAGATGACTCAGTCGTGGTCAGTTTTAACTAATGAGGGTCTGACAGTTGTGCCAGTGCATCTGTTTGATATGTTGGTGAGGACCAGATCTAGAATGTTTGCTACTCTTTTCGGGGTATGGTTTATTTGTTCCAGGGTATTTGCATTAACAAAGTCAAGGAACATTTGCTCTAGCGAGTTAGGGCTAACTTAGGTTTCCCAGTTGATCATGGTGGGATAATTGAAATCACTCATAACCACTGTGTTCGGTAAAATTTGGATTGCCTCCAGTTTGATCAAGTAGGCTTCATGGGTAGCGTGACCAATGTGGGGGGATCCATAACTGGCTATGACGTGAATGGAGGTGTTACCCAATGTAACCTTGACCTGGAGTAACTCTATGGATTTGTCCAGTCTAACTATACGGGAGGTGAATTTATCTCTAATATCGATTAAAACACAATCTCCTTTGGTTTTTACATGTTGATTTTGCAGTCTAAAGGTGTGAAAGGCATTGTATTCTTGCAAGGTTGGAGTACTCTCTGAGGGCTTGAACCAGATTTCAGTGATGGCACAGACATTTACATCTTCTAGTGATAGAAGTGCTTCCAGGGAGTACAGCTTTTGGTTTAAGCTCTTAGCATTTAGCAGCATGACCCTTATACAGCTCCCCCAAACATATTCAGTGAATTTAGTTCACACCATAGCTCTCAACCTCTTAGCACAAAAAACTGGACAAAGCCAATAACTGGGAATACAGCCCCAAAAATAGAGACAAATTTCAAATATTGATCTTATAAACTTAGAAAATTGCTGGAATAAAAGGATTTGTGTTACCATGTATTTTCTGAAGAATATGAAGTCTGAAATTCAAATACCTGTCATTATTTACTGAATTCAATCCTTTAATGATTTGCCACAAAAATCCAGAAAACCAGAGATTCTATGAGTAGCAGAAAAGAACAAAAATATGAAGCAAAAATCTGGACAGTTTTCATAAGTGGTGGTGGGTTGGGAATTCAGGCTCTTGCTTTTGAGCCTGAGTAACTCTAGCCACCAGATATATTTAACTGGGGCATTATACACACACACACACACACACACACACACACACACACACACACACACACACACACACACACACACACACACACACACACACCTATAAGTGGAATATCCCTATATAATAAAACATTCTTACTGAAGTTGGTGTGCCTTGTTTGCTGTGGCATAGACTGGATTTGGACCTGCTGGATCTAGCTTTGTTTGTGTAACTTGAGCACTAATCCAGGCATTCTCTAAAGTATTCAATTGTATTTATTACTGCTTGGTAGTAACTTGATTAAAGTGTAGCTATCATTCTAAGTATTTTGGATTAAGCACTTGGGCTTCAGACCAGTTGTTTTACATTAGGAAGGTTTGTGGCATGCACTGTGGTGGCAGGACAGGTAGCTTTCATCCTTCTAAGTTGGGAACTGCTGATTGAGAGCCCAGTGTCTGTTATTCTTAAAGTGTATTAGTTCTGGTTTAAGCACTTGGGCTTCAGGCCAGTTATTTTACATTAAGAAGGTTCGTGGTCTGCACTCTTGTGGGAGAAGAGGCTGGACTCTGCCCTTCTGAGCTGGGAATTTCTGGTTAAAGGTTTATAGTGCCTGAATATTTGAACTGTATCTTACTGAAATTGGTACACCTTGTTTGCTGTAGCATAGACTAGATCCAGGCCTGCTGAATCTAGCTTTGTTTATATGCTTGTTGTTTGTTTGCTTGTTATTTCCCTGGAACGCTAATTCCACCTAATACATGGCTTCTCAGTGCTTCTGTGGATCACTAGTGATATCTGCATTGCTTACTGTACTTATTTCCTTGTTTCACTTGAAAGAAAGTTACTGTTTGTTGTTTTTGCATTTAAGTTGCCTGTAACACATTGCACTTAAGTTACCTGGCACTTGCTCACTAAAGCAATTATATAAGTCAGCACTAAAAATTAAAAGCACTACACCCTCACTCCCCACTGGCCCTTGTTTTCAATTATTAAGGAATTCCCAATATTATTCTAGCATGTCCAAAGGTCAGTTGTCAATCTCTCTGGTCCAGCTGGTGAATCTGGGAATCTTGAGGCAATGTTACAACTGCCTCATGTACACAGACAACCTCTCCTCCTCCCAACAAATTCCAACACATGTGAGAGATGCAACCATATAGCCAAACTGGAGGCTAAGCTCTCTCAACTCAGTACTGGCATAACCAGTCAGGAGGAGAAGGAAACCACACTCACTACAATTCCAGTCTCACATAGACCTACCACGACAGCAAACCAAACACATAATCACACAAAAACATACTTGGAGGCTCTAAATAAAGATCTGCCTAAGCAGCATAGACCTTCAAAGCAGACACCCAAGCAACTGCTACCCCAAAACAAAACACGTGCAACACATATCTCACAAAGCCAGTGTGCCAAACAGTCACAGCCCTTAAGACTAAACAACACACCTGATATACTTGTAATAGGTGACTCTATCATCAGGCACACTGACGTCCCGCTCACCAGGCTGAACAAGGAGAGGGTCACGGTGAGCAGCCTGTCGGTGCTAGGATCCGCCACATAACACAAGCACTCAGGTCACTCCAAGGCAAGTACAAATATGACTCAGTCATTGTTCATGCTGGTGTGAATGACCTGAGACTACCTCCCTGGACTACATGAAAAGAGACATAAAGGAGCTCTCTGAGCATATAGCCCAGGCCGGTGTGACCCTGACCATGAGTAGCATCTTACCCTCACCAAGAATGATGCCACAATATGAAGACAAGATGATCAATTTCAACAATTGGCTTAAGTACTGGTGTCATTCAAAGGGGATCCAATGCCTGTCAGCTTGGGATGATATGCTCGACAAGCCACGATGCTTCACTAGGGACGGCTTGCACCTGTCACCCCTGGGCTTTCGGATATTGGCAAAGGCTCTTGCTACCCCCATAGTGCCTTTTTTAGGCTAAACCTCAAGATGCACTCAAAACTCTCCTTAGCATGGAGAACATCGATATCTGTGCAGTAACAGAAACCTGGTTCAGGGCTCCCGAGAGCACCCCAGCACTACCAGGTTATACCTCATACCATGCTTTTCAGCCCCAAAACTTGGCCCGAACCACAAAAGGAGGGGGAGTATCGATATTCATCAAAGATACCCACACCTCCAGGTTGGTGGCAAAGAAGCATCAGAGACTATTCATGTGCAACTAACAGTGGGTAAAACTGCCTTCCAGTTTATAGCCTGCTACAGACCACCCTTCCAAACACAGGAACCCCACTCGGCCTTCCTGAGAAGACTCTGGAAAATATGAAGGTCTCTCCAAACACCATTATATTGGGCGACTTCAACTACCCAAACATAGACTGGGAGCATTACTCTAGCTCCAACACCCTAGCCCAAAGGTTCCTAGAATTTATAAACTCAAATGCTATGGAACAACTTGTTACCACTCCCACAAGAGGGGAAAACATACTGGACCTGATCATCACCAACATGGGGACTCTATGCTCCAGACCAGAAGTGTATCCCTCACTGGTAAGATCAGACCATAAACTAAGCTCACTGGATATTCCCGACCACACCCCCTGCCCAGAAAACCACAATGGAAAACTTCTCTAAAGCAAATTTCACACTCCTCAAAACCGAGGTGGAATCCTTCAAAGCCCCCGGGCCTGTGGAAAATACGGCCCAGACCACAGAATCCTTTATAAACGCATTCTATGAACACCTTCAGGAATGCATGGATCATGCAATCCCAAATAAAACCAAGACCCAATCTTCCAAAAGCAGACGTCCTGTCTGGTGGACCCCAGCCATAAACAAACTATACAATAGAAGGAGGAAGCTACTAAATGATAGAGCAAAATCCCAAAAAGGGAAGGCATCACTGATCAGTATTACCAAAAAAACTACGGGCACTCATAAAATTGTCTAAGGCCAGCTTCGAGAGAAAAATTGCACAGGACACTAAGGATAATCACAAGGCTTTCTTTAGTTATGTTAGGAACCTGGGTGGTAATTCCCAGATATGCTCAGAATTAGTGCAAATGAACAGACCTACCCAACATCCTAGCTGACAGGTTCAGAAACTCACCAAAGGGCAAATATCTATCCCAGCAGAGGTGCACATCTCCTGACCTCAAAACACAGCATCAATGGGACCACTCGGGCTTATGATAAGCTACCAGCAAACTATAAACCCCCATGTACTAGGTGGTTGCAAACTGGCTCAAGGACTAAACCCACTAGCTGGTCTGCAAAGCTATGGAAAGGATCATCATGGACCTCATAAATACAGACACTGGTGCCCACAAGGTTCAGTTCCTGCAGATCCTCTTCTTGTTTGATTTCTTTCTGCAAAGCTATGGAGGAAGGTGGTCCACACAGTCTACCTGACCTCGCAAACTTCCTAAGATCTCACCAGCAAAAGCTCACTAGGTGGATTGCAAACTGGCTCAAACAGAACCCACATGGTGAGAAGCCATGGCTCAACTACCTGGCACAAGTGTTACAAGGTTCACCTAATGGTATATATGGAGGTACAAAAATAAGGGCTGTGGACACAAGTTGATGACTGCAAACTGGGTCATTTGACAACCACTCCAAAGGGTTAGAAACAGACAACTATAGCCACCAACTGAAGGCCATTGACAGGGAGTATTGCCTCACTCTCCCTCATACCCATGGTGGTTCAAGCCCTAGGGATTCAACACAGACCTCAGCAAGTGGAAAACAAAAGCCCACCTAAAGAAGGATTCACATCTAGATCAGATCATGTGCCTTAAAACTCCAGCTCATCAGTGGATACCCCTTTAGAGGGATCTGTGCCTGACAACTGAAAGACCCCAGTCCAACCCAAGAGGATCAAAGGACATGCTGCCTCAGAAAATCCAAATCCCGAATCAGTGCTGAGACTTGAACCTCAGCACTGAAATAAATGGACATGCTGGAGAGGGACAGATTCATAACCAGAGGCTCCCTTCACTCTGGAATAAATCAGTCCAGGCAGAGTCCCTGTTGACTCTCTTCAAGAGGAATCTTGATGAGTGGATGGGATCGTGATTACCCGGGTATCACTTCTGTGTCACTGTTAGGAGGCACAGTATACTAACCTCGAAAAGGGGCATAGCAAAATAAATTTAAAATGGGTGGCCAAACACATTCTGGCTAGGCTTATAAATGCCCTAGGGCAGATAGCCTAGTATGAACCTATGAACCTATGAACGAATGTCAATATAACCAAATTCCCTTGAAGAATTTTGTTTTAAACCAACTATGATAGGGGGAAAATGATTCTCTTCTGGTGTTACATGTAAATAGTTACTTGTGAATTTTAATATCCAGATTGTTTCTACTACACTTAGTCTGTTTGAATGCTATTTTATGTTTTTTTTTACTGCCTTTGAGTATTATCACTAATACTGACATACCTTTGCTGATCTTGTATATACCTTTTTGTGCTGTTCTTGGTTTTGCTACAGCCCATTCTTCGTCCTTTTTGTTTTTTGATATAGTTATCCAATTATATTTTGCCTTGCATTTGTTTAGCAATTCTAACAGCATGACATCATATTTTAAATTATGAAATGTATTTATTTATTTCCAGTTTGATTACAGGGGAAGTCCACTGGGCCCAGAGAGTCCATTTTCAGTGGAGGCCCAGGGAGAAAAGCTCCATGAAACAGATTACAGTAAAGTCCAATAAAATAGGGTACAACTACAAATACATATCAAATAATATAAAGTGTGAGCAATATTGCCCATAGTGGAAAAATATCGTGCAGATACATTTTAACAAATTCACACAGTTAAAGTCAAAGTCAAAAGCTATTTACAATATCTACAGAGTGTGAGAGATTGTATTGGAATTAGCTATAGAAGCTTATAGCCAGCTATAAGGTGCTTAGGTTCTCAGGAGGATACCCTCCCAGCGGCTTATTTTAAAGAGTTCTAGGTAGGGAGAATGCAGTTACATTTTCATTTGGAGAAGAGGTAGGTGTAAAGCTGTGTTTTGAAGTTGTTTGTATTTGACATTGTCTTTAGTGTGGAAGGGAGAGAGTTCCATTTCTTACCTAAGGAGAAGGAGAAGAGAAGTTGTCCAGCAGGATGTTTGTTTTTCAAAAATTTAATTCAGATGTAAAATAAGATAAACAAATAAATAATTTTTCAGTAGTGTAACAGAAAAATGAATGGGGATGGATAGCATAAAGAGGAACTAGTAAGGTTTAGTGGTAGAGGAGACTAAGATGAGAGGGACAGTGGCAAAAGGTAAGAGAAGATTGGAAAAGCTGTACGGGGGAAGATAACAGAATAAGAATATAAACAGTTCTGTTGTGATTGAGAGGGTGAGAGTGAAATGTCTGTTGAAATAAAGAGACCAAAAAAATTGCCTGGAGATGGGATTGTAAATGAAAGATGTAAAAAAGTTGATAGAAGTTTATTGGAGAAGTTTGGGAAAGAGATGTAAACCTCCAACACACTACATATAAGAGCTGAAAACTCTGTGGCTCGTATGTAATTCTGCCTGAATTCCATTCTCCAAAAGCTGTTGGAGCCAAATGATTATGTGGCTGATTCCAAACTGAAGGATGGCTGAACTTCACATATTAGGTTAGCTAAATCTGTCCATATAAAAGGACCTGCTGATCCTATGACTCAACTGATGCTACATCCAGAGCAGCAATGCTGAGATTGTTTTTAAGAATGTATGCCTTGTTTGTGTGTTACTGTCTTTTACTATTTTGGGGCCTTTGCTCCCCAAATTTTGACAAGCTTTGTCCTGATTTCTTGCACTAACAGTTGGCAGGTATAAGGCGCTTGCATCCGATAAGAGCATCGTTATCCTATCTTTTTATTTTCTCATAAGAACCTAACCTCTCCGAGAAGAGGCATCTTGCACGGTAAACCTGTGCAAAACCTCCCCAGATCACATAAATCCAAATTTGGTATTGATCCCACTTATAGCATTCTTACGTCAGAGACATATTTGCAGTAAACCTGTGCAAAAACCTCAGATCCATACATCAAACTTATGAAGTGATCCCCTTCGCCAGCACAAGAAAAGGTCCTTCTTTAAAATTATATTGATTTTTTGTACAATAGAACTTGGCCTTTGTATACTATTATTAAAATTATAAGGCAAGCAATGATAGGATTAATTTAGCGACTGCCATTTAAGCTATTTGGATTTCCCTGTATCGTCTTGCTTTAAAATGATTTACTTACAAGGCCTTTGTCATTTTAAGCTAAGGTTTGCACATAGAATATAATCTCTTATGAACACTTGGTCTGTTTTATATCTCTATTGTTATGTTTTACTAAGTGAAAAGTTATCATTCTTTGGTTTAATGGTTCAATTTCAGTGTGGGTTTATATATTTTGCCATAAGCTTATTTTTACTTTCTCAAGTAATGTAAAAGAAATGCAGGAGATTTGTTCTGTTTTTCACTGATGTCTTATTTGTATTTAATCGCAATCTATTCAAAGTTTAGTTATAATTTTTCCCTGCATTAGAAAATAATACCATCAACCACAGGTTAAGTTGTTTCCTTCCTTTGACAAAACCACAGTTAATCATGATATTGCAAAACTTATATTGTATCTCCTTTGTTGCAACACAATATAGATTCTATGAATACAAGGTAATCTCTGCCTCATTTCATTTTTGTTAAAGTTAATTGCTTTAGAATTATTTTATTTCCATTTACATTTGTTTACCGGGTAGTGTCAGCCTGGCGGGGCCCTGGTTTCAGCAGAGACGGAGAAGCTCAAGACAAGTGGCTGATGAGCAGTTTCACATGAATGATATCCACTGGAAGTATAAGCTGGAATACATGCATCGTTGGAGTAGAAGTAGTCAGCCTGGGTGGGTACAGGAGCATGACACAGCCTGTGTGTGTGTGTGTGTGTGTGTGTGTGTGTGTGTGTGTGTGTGTGTGTGTGTGTGTGTGTGTGTGTGTGTGTGTGTGTGTGTGTGTGTAGATATAAATAAATAAATATATATATATATATATATATGTGTGTGTGTGTGTGTGTGTGTGTAGTACATATATGTATATAGGTTTACCATCAAAATTTTGAAGGCTTGTGTCAGAAAATTGTGTGGCCAAAAGGCAGTTTTCAGAGATTCACAATGCCAAACTTGAATAATATGAAATCATAATGAAAGTAAAGCTTGATTTGTTATTATGAGTTTGGCATTCTGAATGGAGATTGCAGTATTTATTTTATAGGTTCATAGGTTCATAGGTAGGTACTAGGCTATTGGCCCTATGGCCTATACAAGCCTAGCCAAAAAGGTACCCTGGCTTTCACCACCCAAGAAAATTATTTTCCTGTGCCCCTGTCAAGCAGAAATGATCCCAGGGGTGAATTTCCTATTACTCATCCAATCATCAAGATTTTTCTTGAATAGTGTTAATGAGGAGCTCTGTTTGACAAAGATAGGTAGTCTGTTCCAGAGTATGGGAAGTCTCTGGGACAGGAATCTATCCCTCCAGCATGTTCTGTTTATTGTGGTAACAAGGTTTAGGTCCCTAGAGCGTGTAGCTCGGAGGGATTGAGATTTCTTTAAGTGGAGCATGTCCAACAGCTCTGGGTTTGACATAGCTTTGTATGTTAGGCAGAGATTGCCTCTGAGTAGGCGATATGCAACGGAGTAAAGCTGGAGTTTTGTGAGTCTGTCTGCGGAAGGCATCTGTTTGAGGCCAGTAATCCTCTTTGTGAGGTATTTTTGCAGCCTTTCCAGTTGTTGTAGATGTCTTGTGAGGTACATACTAAAAGGGACGTTGTACTCTATAATGGGTCTAATGAGTGATGAGTAGAGGGGAACAATTACCTCTTTTTTGTGGATGAGAAACCTTTTGTGATGAGGTGTGCCATGTAGAAGGATTTCCTGACCACTGTGGCGATGTGATTATCAAAGAAGAGACTACTGTCCACCTGTGTCCCAAGGTCTCATCTCACTTTTGGTGTTAAGTAGACTACTGCCTATGTGGTAGTTCATGGGTACATTGTTTTTACCAAAGGGGATGACAATGCACTTTTTGGCATTGAGCTTGAGACCATGTCTTTGACACCAGGCATCTGTCTCAGTGAGACCCTTTTGTAGGATGTCCACATCATTAGGAGTTTCAATTATGGCTCCTAGTTTGCAGTTATCTGCGAATTTAGTTAGACAAAGACCTTCTGTGTTAGCCTGTACTTCAGAGAAGTAGATACCAAACAGGAGAGGACCTAGGACTGAACCCTGTGGTACTCCACTTGTCACTGGTCTGAAGTCTGATTTGGAGTCTGCTACTTTCACGGTGTGGGTTCTGTCAGTAAGCCAGCTGGCAACCCATCTTGTGACATAGGGATTTATACCTATTTTAGTGAGTTTATCTATAATTCCAGAGTGGGGGATGGTGTTGAATGCCTTGGCGAGATCTAGATAGGCTATGTGAACCACCTTACCCTCGTCTATGGCTTTGGTGACTACTTCAAAGAAGTCTATTAGGTTTAGGAGACATGATCTGCCTTTTACAAACCCAAACTGTATGCCAGGTTTCCGAAGTTTGGAGATCTCAATGTCTTTGTGTGATTCCATGATGATGCATTCGGGCCTTGCAGACTAGGCTCATCAGGAGCTAATCAGGCAGTAGTTCGGGGTCTATTGTGGCCCATGAGTGGGATAACTGTCATGATACCATTCAATGGGCACAAAGCCTGAGGTGAGGCTATGATTGAACATGGTACTTAGATGGGGTGCCAGTTCATTCTGTAGTTCATGTAGAGCAGCCTGGGATGTTGCCAGGTCCCCATGGATGCTGTGTTCTTGGCCTTTGGAGAGTGAAGTTTTACCTGTACAGCCATGATTACAGGAACTTTGCATTCTTCTGTTATAAAGATGGGCCCATTAGGGGTGAGAGGTAAAGTTAGCACTGAACCTATCTGTCAGGATGTTGGCAATATCAGTTAGTTCTGTATGTTTAGTGTCATTGTGCTGTAACTCAGAGCAGATCTGGTGACATATTGGATTTTTGACTATAGCAATGGGAATGCTTTGTGTGGTTGTCTCTTTAGAATCAGTGGAAATTTTGTTTTCCTTAACCAGCTTTGGAGAGTTTTATGAGGATCTCAGCTTCTTACTGAGGTTGACCAGGGTTCCTGGTCGTAAGTTTACTCTTTTTTGCAACAGTTTTGCTTTCTTCTGTTGCTAGGTTGTTTATGTCCAGAAGACCACCAGATTGGCTTCCTTTTTTGAGGATAGCATCTTGGTTCCGTTAGGGATAGCATGATCCATGCACTCATGTAAGTGCTTATAAAGTGCATTTGTGTGGGGATTCAGCAGTCGCACCTCTATTGTCCATCTGCATGGGTGTAGGTGAAGTTTGCCACTTCTGTCTTAAGAAGGCGTGAAGTTGGCTTTGGAGAATTACAGTTGTTTTCCTAATGGGGGTGGGAAGGCGGGATGTGGATGTCTGGGGTGATTGGCTTACGTGGTGGGATCTGACCCGACGAGGCTGACCTCTAGTGTGGAACACCGGTCACCCATGTTGGTGATGACCAGGTCTAGGATATTGCTGCCGTGGTGAAAGTATGGATAAGTTGATCCAAAGCATTGGAACTGATGATTTCCAGAAAGCGTTGAACAAAGAGTTGGTACATGAGTAGTTTTCCCAGTTAATGGTGGGGTAGTTGAAATCACCCATTATTATTAGAGTGTTGGGTTGTACCTTAATATTTTCAGTGTATCAAAGAAAGAGGGTAGAATCCTGGGGAGGGCATGGTGGGGGTTTGTAGCAAGCTACAATCCCCTGGATTGCTGTTTTGCCCAAGAGTTAGTTGAACTTAGATAATCTCGGATGCATTATGCTGAGCAACTAGCTTGGAGGTGTGGATATCCTTAATGAATATGGACACACCTCCACCTTTAGTGTTCAGTCCTGGTTTGGTGGCTGAAAGAGGCAGGAAGGTATGAATTATAGCCTGGTAATGCAAGGGTGCTCTCTGGAGCTTTGAACAAGTCTCTGTCACAGATGTCAATATTCTCCATTTTAAGTGCCTCAGTGAGTGCATTTTGAGGTTTGAGACTTCTAGCATTGAGTAGCATTACCCTCAGATTTTGCTTGCTTGTACCTGTTATGGTGGTGAATTTGACATTTGAACCTTGCCTAAAAAAGGCACTATAGGGGTGGCAAGAGCCTTTGCCAGTATCCGGAATCCCAAGGGCGACAGGTGCAGGCTATCTCTGGCAAAGCAGCATGGTCTGTCGATCATGTCATCCCAGGCAGACAGATACTGGATTCCCTTAGAATGACACCAGAAGCTTAGCCAATTGTTAAAGTCAATCATTTTGTCCTTGTACTGTAGTGTCATTCTGGGTGATGGCAGGATGATACTCAGGGCTAGGATCATACCGGCCTGGGCTACAAGATCGGAGAGCTCCTCCATGTCTCTTTTCATGTAGTCCAGGGAGGCATGTCTCAGGTCATTCACACCAACATGGACAATGACAGAGTCATATTTGTACTTGTTGTGGAGTGACCTGAGTGCGGGATTATGTGGCAGATCCTGGCACCTGACAGGCAGCTGGGTAACTTTTCCTTGTTTAGTCTGGTGAGTGGAACATCAGTGTGCCTGACTATAGAGTCACCTATGACTAGAGTGTTGGGTTTTGCCTTATGGGCTGTAGTTGAGTGGCACACTGAGTATGTGGGCTATTTTCATTTGGGGGTTGGGGGGTAGAGGTTGCTTGCATTTGTGCCTTGTAGGGCTCTGTTGTTTAGGCAGATTTGTATTGAGAGCCTCCGCGAATGTAGGTGTGTGTTTTGTGCTTCTGTGTGTGTTGTTTTGGTGGTGTAGGTTTTGAGGGACTATGTGATGAGTGTGGTGCAGTGCAAGTGTTTACCTTCTCCTCTTGACTGTCTAGGCCAGTCTTTGGTGAAGAGAGCTTTGCTTCCAGTTTGGCTTTTAATGCATTTCCCTAGGTCGTAGTGTTGGGTGGTAGGAGGAGAGGGTTGTCTGTGTACATGAGGCAATTGCTGTATTGTCCCAAGATGCCCAGATTCATCAGAAAACACCAGAAGCTGACCTTTAGTCATGCCTGAATAGGTGCTTATTTATTAAGTACTAAAAACTGTTTTCCTCTAGACAAGTGAGGAAAGTTGAGTACTGTAGTAATTTGTAACTTATTTAGTGCTTACAATGAGTTCTGAACAAGTGCTGAGTTCAAAGAAACAGATGAGTGCTAAAACTAAAAAACTGGCTAGTTGCAAGGGAAGTTTTGAAGAAAAGACTTTTTGGCGCCAGGAATAGTTTAACCCCAGTTAAGTAGGGGGGGGGCTTAGGAGCTCACAAACAGTCCTGGACACAGCAAATCCGCATCTGACCTGTCACAGGAAAAGGGGGGAAGCAAGCTTAGAATTTTTTTTTCCAGCAAAGTGGAAATGGAGAAAGCTGGAACAGAAGTTAATTCAACGTTAAGAATCTGAGTGGGTTGCTCTTCACAAATGTTCTCTATTAGATTGAGTGAACTAATGACACTAGACTGGGAGGAGTGTTACAGATCAAATATACAGTATGGGCGGGCAACAGAAAAGCCACCAAGTATAAGAACACACAACACTAGGGAGGGTGGGTAGGAAAAATTAAATTACAGTTCCTAGCTGTAGCCACTAAATGAAAGTTTTAAACAGATCAAGGAGCAGACTCGAGAATGCTTTTAACTGTAACAGACAAAAATGCACTGAAAAGCTTGGATAGAGCACTCACAAACAGAAAATACAAATCTCAGTATAAAAAGCAGTTTACAGTTAAGTAATTTTAAAACCGTATAAAACAGTACATAAATGCAGTGAAACAAAAAAAAGCTTTATAACAGTGCAAAAATATAGTAGAGCAACTGTATAGCACAATTATAAGCATTTCAGAAGTGCAGTTCAGTGAAATAAGTGTAAGAAATAACTTAGCCTGCTTTTGGAATCTTAAGGAATTTCCACTTATGCAATACAATCCAGAGCCTGACAATACAAGCAGAACCTTTATAAGACACAGGGTTTATATAGCAGTAAGAATGGAGGAGTTGGAAGATCAGATTACTACTCAGTCCCTGCTATTACCCAATCACTAGTACTACAGAAGTTCAGGAGGCCTTGTTACTCTCAATAATAATGAAGACAATCAGCAAAATGGCTGCCAGAAACACATGAAACTCAAACAAAATACCATTTTGTTATTTATTTATTATTTATTTGAAGTTTGTTTGCCAGGATGGTCCATTGGGCGAATGAGCCCATTTTCAATGGAGTCCTGGGGAGAAAAGCTCTATAGATACAATATATAAAATAAGAGTTTGTTAAAGTACAAGAAGAATACATATAAGCCAAAGTAAATGTTAATACAACTAGAAGACAAAGCAGAACAATATGTAACAATTCATATGAGTTTACAATTTTTAGTGTCTATCTCAGTACAGTGAGGATCGGGAAGTTACCCTTTCCTCACTATAGTGCGATCATGGAGTTGGTATACATAATTGCAGGGGTGGGGGGGAGGGGGGGAAAGAGGACATATGGACTTTGAAACTGGAAGTCTGGTTTTTGTGTCGTCCCTGTTTCTGATGTTCGATATTTTGGCAGAATGTTGTTTTGTCTTCGCAGTTTTAGTTTTCTTTGATAGGAATTCAGTTTGCAGTCAAGATTTTGATGGTAAACCATATATCGATATACTGAGAGAGAGAGAATATGTAGCTATCCAAATATACATATGGCTAGATAAATCGTAGATCTAAATCTGTTGATATGTGTGTGTGTGTGTGTGTGTGTGTGTGTGTGTGTGTGTGTGTGTGTGTGTGTGTGTTGTGTGTGTGTGTGTGTGTGTGTGTGTGTGTGTGCATTGATGTATACATCCAGCAGTACATGTGTACAAATATATACACTGCCTAAAGCCGGTTTATATATGCATGTAGATGTAACATAGATATGGTGATATGGTGCTTCGTGTTAGGTGAGATGTGTGGCCTTTCAGCTGTCCCTGCATTTGCATTATGAGCAGGATTTACAATCACATTTTTGCCATCTCCCTTGTACATTTTTAATTATTCCTTATTAAAAAAAATCAATGTTTATAACTGGTCACTAATACCACTCATTTGAATTTCATACTTATGCCAACATCAATCTCACCAATAATAACACATTTGTTAATGCAACTATAAGGGAACAATGGTAATATAGGTTCATATGTAAATACTAGGATAGCTGCCTTTGCTGGCCATAATGTGCCTAGCTAATTTTACTTTGATTGAATTAGCCGATCCCATTTGGTGTTGGATTGCCCTTACCCATCCCCTAATGAGAAATCATTTGACCAAACCATATGTAATTTTAGGGGACCTATGCATGGAATAAAGCATTTAGAAGCAGCTTCTGTCCATTACTAGCAGAGTGAGTAGTATGGGGGTAAACTATCTATTACACATCAATATATCCTGGTCCTGAATATGGACACAGCTGCACTTTGCTTTATGTGAATGGGTAGTCAGTTCCACAGCAGAGGTACCCTGTTCCAGATATTTATCATTCTTCTGAGGTCAAAGAAGAGGTTTAGACCACTGGACCAAGTATTTTTGATGCCTTTTCACTTGCAGATATGCAGTGGGTTCATTAAGATTGGGTCACTAGATGACTTGTATGCCAGATAAATCATCTTTTAGCAGTTTGTCAAAGGCAGCATCTGTCAGATTCTCATAGTTTGTGTGTTCGTAAATGATTTGAGATGAAATAATTTGGACTACATAAAGTGACTGACATGGTGAATCTGTCTGAGTATGTCTCACATGCCAGTATGAGCCTAGCATTGAGCAGCATTCTACTTCTGCAACAATAATGCTGAGATATGAAAAAAGATGATAGAGATGTATGGGTGTATGTGGCTATGCATATATGCCAGTGTGAGGTATGTGATACCTTCCCCAAGCCATGCTGTGTGGGGGGTGTCAGTGCAGCAGGCATGCTGCAATTATTGGGGTGGGACCACACCATTATAATTGAAGCAGTGTTTTGTGGGAGGAGGTAAAGCAACACACTTCAGGGGGTTGGTGTTTTTGTTTTTGTGTGTGTGTGTGTGTGTGTGTGTGTGTGTGTGTGTGTGTGTGTGTGTGTGTGTGTGTGTGTGTGTGTGTGTGTGTGTGTGTGTGTGTGTGTGTGTGTGTGTGTGTGTGTGTGTGTGTGTGTGTGTGTGTGTTGTGTTTTAGCATGTACTCAGAGTCTGTATGCAAGTGTCTTTAATTATTGCATGTATGGAGTAACCCCTTGTGAAGTGACCTTGCTTTATTGGAAATGCTGCATATCTGCAAGTCAAATGGTACATGGGTTATTTGCTGTAAAGATCTTAACCTGGCATTTGACATTAATAGAACCTGCTGTAGGGACAGTTTTGTCTTCTAGTGGTTACCACACCTTTAGAACAGACTCACACTTCATGTCAAAAAGAGTACCTCATTGGCCCTCTTCAAACACAGTCTGGACGTTTTGGGTGGGTAACCCTAACTGGACCAAGGGGTTCTAGCCATGTCCCTCATGGACAAGGGCAATAGGTGCTGATCATGGAAATAAGTGTAGAACATGGCAAGGCTACTAAGGGCCCTTGGCTCCTTAGCCAAGTAACTTCTTATGATCCTATGTAATATGTTTTGAACTGGTTACATGTAGTGGCACACAGTTGGTTAGTTGAGATACAACAGCTTAAGGACTGACTTTATTCATACTACCTCGCGTCCTCAGTATCTTCAATTAGATGATGTAAGAGCAGTGAAAACCAGATCTTAATAGAACTCTTGTGGTATACTGAGCTATTATATCCAGTACTGGACAGCCACTTTGCAACTGCAGACTGACCTATTGCTATGGGAGTGATGGCCAACTGGTACACTTGAATCACTGCAGTGGATTTGCATGCATGGATGTGGACATAGTGACCTAACATAAGTTGATCTTGTAATAGTAGCCATGTCTCATTGATTTCTACACAACTGGCTTTTTTTTTCATGGTTGTTAATGTATATGATCTACTCATATGTTGAATGATGGTCTAAGTACATATCCACACATTTCTCAGGTGGAGTGATGATGTATTTCTATTTTAAATCAGAGTCTGAGCAAATCACATGTTTTCCCTTACACATGATCCAGTCTGATAATATTGTTTATTTCCTTTGAAGTGATGCCTATCTAAAGTTATCAGATAGCACAATTAGGACACCTGTGGGGGTCATGGCTATGTGTGAGAAAAACTGCCAACCCATTACCTTATGTCAAACCTGTTCTTCCATTGTCTCTCTCAAAAATAAAGCAGATTCATTTACATAGGAGTCCCAAGGTCTGCAGCTGCCTTTCAGATGGAATCACTGACATTTCCATACTATGCCTTTCCCTTCATATTGAAAACACTCTGGGTCATTGTTATTCAACTGCCCTCACACATTATGACTTCTGAAGTCATGCAGAGACACAAGACTGTTGTGTTTCTTAAGTATGGAGCTGTCAACCCTGCACTTCAGAAGATATGTTGCTTTGTTCTCTTGTAATGTGATTTGCATCAAATACCTTCACAGACATTCCTTTCAGTTTGAATCCTGTGCCCTCATGTTTGTTCATTAATATTTGTCACCTCCATGGGGCCCCTCCTCTGTACTTCACTTTTTTTGATGCAATGCTTACAAGGCATCATTCTCACATGCCTTAATGATAGTGCATGTTTGAAAAAAGAATGATAGCCAGTACACTGAATGTAATCATCTGCTTTCGTCCACCCAACAGATTCATTTTATTTATTTAGGTTTTTAAATAGTGCTTGTTTTCAACATTATCCAAGGCTGTGACAACAGAATATACCGGGAGAACTCAAAATAAAAATATAGACCATTTGTTAAAAAAGGGATGTATGTATGTATCAGTACGACTCTAGCATGCACAGTGAGTGCAGTACTATAAACTGACCCTATAGGATGTACAAGTCATTGGGGAATAAGAAATCGGTATGAGGAAGAGGGGAGGAAGGGAAAAGAGGGAAGGGCAAAGTATTCAACGAGAGAATTTAATACATAAACAATTGTGAAAGACAACAGTTTCATTACATTTGACATTGACATCCCTTTGAATTCAGCAGAGTATTCACTAGCTGACTAAGAATTTAAGGGGGTGGGTTTTTTTATTTTTTGGGTTTTAAGGGCATTTTTTTTTTTTAAACTTTAGATTTACCAGAAGCACTCTCTTTTGGTATCGAAGAGCACATAGATCTATAGCTAATACTAACTCTAACAAAAACTATCCTAGATCAGTTATAGTTAGATTTCTATCATCTTTTGATAAAGAGATGGTTCTTAAATCTGCTTGGGCTAAAGCTCCTGTTAAGATTAATGAAACAACTGTGCGTTTTGACAATGACTATTCTTCCATGGTATTAGCTAAAAGAAAAGTTTTTCTGCCACTAATAAGGGAGCTTAAAAAAGCACAGTTTAAAACATACCTTCTGTTTCCTGCCAAGCTTAAAATCTTCCTTCCTGATGGTCCTAAAATTTTCGATGACTTAGACTCTGCTTTACTGTTTATCAAAAAAAATAAGATTTTGGAAAAAATAGAAGAAATGGAATGGGCTAGTCCTTCGTTAAAGAGACTGGCAACTGAAACTTCGTGGAAGACTTCAGAGAAGAAGAAGAGACTAAAAAACAAATGATTTGTACTATGCTTTTTTTTTTCTCTCTCAACATTTTATTTTATTATTAATCTTTTTAAATATAGTTCCTGCATTTCCAAGAAGCAACAAATATTTTGGAAAAGATTTAATCAAAGTTATTCTCTGTGTGCAAAGAAATGTTTTGTTTCATAACTAGTCAAAATATCTGGTGATTTAATGGCAAGCTGTGATTTAACTTGTTTCTCTTTCTGAAGAGGAAAAATAAGGTCAGTAATTTGATACATTTTTTTCCTTTAAAAGTTTATATGTTCTTCAAATGCTATTCCTAATTATACTTTCTTGATTACACTGCTTATGCTTGTTTGTAAATAATCTGTCATGCTTTAACTAATAATAATTAGAACTAAATAATAGTAAATAATATGTTTTATTTTTAACTCTATTCATATAAACAGTAAGTAACATTCTATTGTATATACTTCTTATAGCTTTCTCTTACATTTTTTTATTTCTGCCTTACACCCTTTTACTTTCTACTCTCTTTTCTTTTCTTTATTAATATATAGAAATGCTTTTGATCATATAGACACAGTAAATAATAAGATTTGCATAGGAGTTGAGTTGGGACAAAAATGTTGAGTTTTGTTACTTATTAATAATTTTGGGCTTGATTTCACTTACATAGAGTCTGCAATAACCCGTAGAATGCATTTTGAAGGTTTTGTCATGTTTAGATGCATTTACACTGCTAAATGAATGTTTGTCACTAGTTTTTAATAAGTTTCCCGCCAAAATGTTAAGACAGACAATCTGGGATGTGGGCTGTCTCATGCACAGTGTCCATGAGCTACTTCAAAAGCTTCAACTCTCAGAATTCTCACAGAGAAGCTGAAAGCAGCTAGTCTCACCTTTGACCTAGATATCACACTGACACATCACAGATACAGGAATGACACTACCTAATTATACTTTCTTGATTACACTGCTTATGCTTGTTTGTAAATAATCTGGCATGCTTTAACTAATAATAATTAGAACTAAATAATAGTAAATAATATGTTTTATTCTTAAGTCTATTAATATAAACAGTAAGTAATATTCTATTGTATATATTTCTTATAGCTTTCTCTTACATTTTTTTATTTCTGCCTTACACCCTTTTACTTTCTACTCTCTTTTTCTTTTCTTTATTAATATATAGAAATACTTTTGATCATATAGACACAGTAAATAATAAGATTCGCATAGGAGTTGAGTTGGGACAAAAATGTTGAGTTTTGTTACTTATTAATAATTTTGGGCTTGATTTCACTTACATAGAGTCTGTAATAACCTGTAGAATGCATTGTGAAGGTTTTGTCATGTTTAGATGCATTTACACTGCTAAATGAATGTCTGTCACTAGTTTTTAATAAGTTTCCCGCCAAAATGTTAAGAGAGACAATCTGGGATGTGGGCTGTCTCATGCACAGTGTCCATGAGCTACTTCAAAAGCTTCAACTCTCAGAATTCTCACAGAGAAGCTGAAAGCAGCTGGTCTCACCTTTGACCTAGATATCAAACTGACACATCACAGATATAGGAATAGCAGATTAATAATATGTGTTAAAAACCTATGTCCCAAACATATACATTACTATAACTCATTTAATTCATCTGATTGACAAGCATAAATAATTTTATAACTCTATACTGGAAGAAATTGTCATGTGATATATTTTAAAGCAGTAGTATAGCGTGTTTGTAAAATCTGGTTACTAAAATGTGTTTGCTGTGCATTATTTTGTATAAAGCAGACAGATTTATTGAAGGGACAGCAATGTAAGATGGTGCTCAGTAAAGATACAACTCAGTGAGATCAGATATATATATATATCTATGTGTGTGTGTGTGTGTGTGTGTATGTGTGTGTGTGTGTGTGTGTGTGTGTGTGTGTGTGTGTGTGTGTGTGTGTGTGTGTGTGTGTGTGTGTGTGTGTGTGTGTGTGTGTGTGTGTGTGTGTGTGTGTGTGTGTGTATGTGTGTGTGTGTATGATATATATATATATATATATATATATATATATATATATATATGTGTATATGTGTGTGTATGTGTGTATGTATATATATATATATATATATATATATATATGTGTGTGTGTGTATGTGTGTGTGTATGTGTGTGTATGTAGATATGTATATAAATGTTTCTGAGAATCTGCTTAACTATGAATTATGTTTTATAACAATTTCTATGAATACAATATTTTATTCTATTGGCAATAATGAGTTTGAGTAAATGCTCATATACAAGCAATTCAAGGTTTTTTTTGGAAGCTGTTAACTGTATTTACATGACAGAAAATAGATGAATCCTAATATATGTAATGTCTGAATCATATTAGCCAAAGTTTTTGATTTAAATGAATGTTAGAACTTATTTTTCTCTCCTCTTGATTTCTAACATCAAGATTATTTGAATGCTATTTGAATACAAGTGTTTTATATTACATGGATGTATATAGTAGTATGAACAGTTTTTAAAAAAAAAAAAGGTTTATTTTAGTTTATATGATGCTGTTTTACCAAATGTGTAGTCTTGTCTTGCTAGATAATTGAATTGAAAACTGTCAACTTCAGTTAAATATAACTAGTATTAAATTGATAAGGTGGTAGCTGACGTACTGCTGCTTAGGGTAGGGGGTTAACTTGAGTGGTAAATACTACTCTAAGTTGGAGTTTACAACTCCAGGCTGGATGCAAGGTTTAATCCTTACATTATTTTCACTTGTTCATTAATGTTTGTATATAGTTTTGACATCCACAATATATTTTGTACATTCATTGTCACTACAAACAAAATTGAATCCTATATGAAATCCCATAAGAGATTCAATAAATACAGCTATATTTAAAGGTACACTTAAAGGAGGAGATGTAACATTACTTATCGTGTTATTTGTTATTTTGATCATAAGATTCTTAAGTTTTAAAAATGCCAAATGACATCTTTAAAAGGAATTTCTTTAAACATTAATGGATTGAATAATCCATGTAAAAGGGCAAGCCTAATAAGATACATTAATTTACATAAGGCCAACTTAGTCTTCCTACAAGAAACCCATCTCTTGAAAAAAGATATTGATAAACTAGCCACAAACAAATATACAGTATTGGTTAGTTCAGAGCACACTCAGAAAAAAAGAGGAGTGGCTATTTTATGGAATAAAAGTATGCCCATTCCTAAAACCATTAAGTCTTATCAGGATGACAAAGGAATGTTTTGTATGGTTACAATACAAATTAATGGGAAGACTTACACTTTAATTAATGTATATTGGATACCTGGAATTGGTATTAATACAGTGAAACATCATCTTGATAAGATCATATCATTCTCTATAGGAGATATTATTTTAGCTGGTGACTTTAATTGTATACTACATGAAAGTGATACTACCACTATAGGAAAGAGAAGAATTACATCTAATGCAAAACATTTAAAGGATTTTGCTAATTCTTATCATTTGAATGATATTAATAATCAGATAGATTCTAAATCATTACCATACACCTTTTTTTCTAACAGATACAAAACTTATTCAAAAATAGATAGGGTCTTTATTTCTAACCAGATGGTAACAGATTTAATTAATTCCAAAATCATTTCCTGTCCTATATCTGATCATAATTCAATTGTTTTTGAATTCATGATAAAAAATACTCATAATGTTCAGATCAAAAGGATACCAGCATACTTAACTCAACTAAAAGACTATAAAGAATATATACTTTCAGAAGTAAAACATTTTTTAGACATAAATAACACTCCTGAAGTCTCCATTGTTTATGTTTGGGATGCCTTAAAATCATATCTATATGGACAAAGTATCAGATGGTATAATAATAAAAGGAAATCTTGGGATAAGGAATTGTTAGATATTCAAAGTAAATTAGACTCTTATAAACATAATAATAAAGAAAATATTATGGACAAGAAAGTTATTGAAGAAATAAACAAACTACACGAGAAATACAAAGAAATTTTAACTCATAAAGTTAAAATAACTTTAGAGAAATACAAGTTTTTGTCTTATTCAATAAGCCCCAAATACTTACATAGACCTAAAAATAAAACAAAAAGGTTGAATAAACAAAACCATATCAAAGAAATCTTTTCTCTAAGGAAAAAGAAGAATGTTTCTAGTATACCAGAAATACTAGATGAATTTAGAAATCACTTTCACAAAATTAACCATAATAATATTAACATGGAACCTAAAGATAAAATAAAGGAGTTTATAACCACAAATATGAATAAAAAGCTTAATAAACAACAGATTAAACTATTGGACAAGAGTATTTCATATACAGAAGTTATTACACAAATAAATAAGCTTAAATCAAACAAAGCACCGGGTAATGATGGTATTATACCAGAGATATATAAAATCCTTTCTAAAAATACATATTCATTAATACATAAGGTTTTTATTTTGGCCCAAACTGAGTTAATAACCCCCATCTTGGCAATATACATTTATTTCGCCAATTTTAAAACCTAATAAAGATCCAACTAGATGTTCTTCATATGGCCCATCTCATTACTTAATGTTGATTATAAAATGTTTATGAATATCTTTGCTGATAGATTGAAGACAATCATTCCGGCATTATAGATATAGATCAGACAGGCTTCATTGTAAATAGAAATACTTTTGATAATATAAGAAGAACTTTAACATTAATAGATTTTGCAAATAGGAAAAAGAAAGATTTAACACTTATTAGTCTTGATATAAGTTCAGCATTTGATTCAGTAAGTTGGGACTATCTGTTTACCTTAATGAAGTGCACAAACTTATCGGATGCATTTGTAAATCTAATTGAACATTTATACAAAGGAACGTTGGCTTATATTAAGGTAAGAACATATGTTTCACAAAAAATACCCATTCTTAAAGGTACAAAACAAGGATGTCCACTTTCTCCACTATTATTCACTTTAGTAATGGAGCCTTGGGCTAATTTGATCAGAAACAGTACTGACATAGAGGGTTTTGAAATATTTGAAAATGCAACATCCAAAATTCAACTTTTTGCAGATGATGTTCTAATTACATCAGCAGGCTCTAATTTTTCTATACAGTCTCTATTTGATAACATGATGAATTTTAAAAGTATTTCTGGTTTAATATTCAATGAAGAAAAAACTAAAATACTACCTATATATACACGAAAAAATATTCTCATTAGTGATTTTACTAAATATGTACCCAATTCAGGTCAGATAACTTATTTAGGTATAATACTATCTAAAGATATTAAATCTATTATATATAATAATTATAATACCTGTTTTCTTAATATACAAAATCTTTTTAATACCTGGAATAATATGTTTTTTACTATGGAGGAGAGACTTACAATTATTAAAATGATAATATTCCCCAAGATTTTATATTTAATACAATCAATAATACTTCCACCTACAAAAATAATTATCAAGAAACTGAACACACTAATGTTAAATTTCTTATGGGCACCTAATAGACCTAGGATTGCATTAAAGAAACATACTAATAGCTGGTCTCAAGGGGTATTTCTTTTCCAGACTTTAATTTATATACTATCTCTTCTATTGTAAAAGTTATTACTTTATTAATAGATCAGTCATATGTCACAAAATGGAAAGATTATTGGGAGCTAATTAGTATACACTTCATGAAAATCTCCTTAACACATAAAGATATGATTGTAAATAACTCCATGTTATGGTTACTAAAGGAATTTTGTACTTCACCTATTACACCTAAACATATGGTTTGTTACCCATTAAATATTATTATTAGTTATCGTAACTTTATATTCATGCACCCTAAGTATAGGGAATGGAATTTTATTGTATTTCCTATAATGTATACTCAGGGTATGCTTTTGTCATCTACTTCTGAAGGAACTCATTTAGCTATAGATAATGATCTAAAGTACTGGTATCAGTTGATATCTGATAATAAAGTTAAAAATCTAGATTTCTTAAAACAAGAATTTGATCTAAGAGAAACTTGCTGGTTAGAGGTTCAGACCTTTAGACAACATCTCATTAATAAAATAGATTTAATGTCTATAACTGTTAAAGAATCTATCCCAACACTGATTGATTACTTGATATTAAATTTACAACATAAAGTTTCTGATAAAGGTAAACTTTCATACATACATAAAGTTATCAGACAAGAAACTTATTACAGTGTAGATTCATACTGGAATTATTTCACTTCTATTAATGGGGACCCACCAAATCAACAAGATAAACAATATATATTGGAATCTGCTTATAGAACTACGTCTTCTATTGTCTGGAGACTTTATACATGGAAATTTTTACATAGATCTTTTTATACACCTTTGATGATGAATAAAATAAATAATAAAAATAATCTATGTAAGAGATGTAATGTAGAAATTAATGCTGACTGGGCTCATATGTTTTATGACTGTATAAAATTGAAAGAATACTGGAAGTCAATTAATGAATTTTTGCAGGCTCTTTTTACAGATAATTTCATTATTTCTAAATCTCTTATATTATTCAACACACCTGTACCTCAAAGTGTTAAAAAGGTTAAGCTTCCCTTGTTATGGTCTATCTATTCTAGCAGTGGCTAGGAAAATAATAACTAGAAATTGGATTTCAGATACACCTCCTTCGTTCAATGAATTTAAAAATGTTATGAATATAGTGTGCCATATGGAAATAAACACAATTAGGACTAGAACAAATAGAAAAACATCTTATTTTATTGTATGGGATAATTTACAAAATTTGTTAAAAAAATTTTAATTTCAATAGCATGGTATTTTAGTTTAATTAATTGATCTGATTGTAGTGGATGTCTTTGTAAATACTTTAGTTGTTTTGTTGAATATTATAATAATACCTATTTTAATTACTTGTATAAAATTGTTATGATATTTCTCTTATATGTTAAAACAATAAACCTGTTTTGAAAAAAAAAAAAAAAAAAAAGAAATGTCTGCATGAGTAAATGTACTAATAAGCAACACTGTTGCTAAACATATGAAAAGTAATTACCAGTAAAGGGAAAAAAGCATGTAGCAACAAGCATGAAACAAAAACAAACTAAATAAAATACAATTGCCTAGGCTGGGATAATCATTCCACTAAGTTTTATAAAAAAAACAAGCACATACTAAAGATGTAATTTCCGTGCTGCAAAGGCTGCAGATCTGAGTGTGACTCTGGCTGAGTCTAAACCAGTCATTCAGCTAATAGACTATGGGTGGGGGAAGGAAAATACAAAAGAACAAATGGTGAACTATTAGCAGTTCCTAATAATAACTATCTCACACTGAAGTCTGTGACATCTGACCTGCAGTATCAGTATGCTAATAAGCTTCTCTGAAAATCCTGCCTCTGTGTAAGCATGTCACTTACACTGCACTAAAAGGTAAACAAAGTACTCCAGCAAGCAACTGCTTTAGAGAAAAAAAATAATGCCCTTTAAAAGCATTGCATTACTGATGTGCTTTCTAGAGTAGCAGCAGCAGTCAGTTCATGAAATGCCTGAAAGGCTCATTTTTTTCAATGGATAAAATGCACAGATTAAACTAATGAATGGCTTACAGGGAGGGCTGTTGTGAGTACAACTGCAATTTGGGATGGAATGTGGCTAACACCTAAGAGACTTCCTGCAGGCAATCTTCCCCCACCCCCCTCAGCCAAAGGTGAGCATGCTCAAAAAGGCAAACCTGAAATGTAAACAAAGGCTGAATCAAAACAAAAAAATCCCTGGGATTGTCCCTTTAAGGACTGACTTTATTCATACTACCTAGAGTCTTCAGTATCTTCAATTAGATGATGTAAGAGCAGTGAAAAATAGCCAAAAGGTACTGAGGTAACCAGATCTTAATAGAACTCTTGTGGTATACTGAGCTATTCTACCCAGTACTGGACAGCCACTTTGCAACTGCAGACTGATCTATTGTTATGTAAGTGATGGCCAACTGGTACATCTGAATCACTGCAGCAGATTTGCATGCATGGATGTGGACATAGTAACCTAACATAAGTTGATCTTGTAATAGTAGCCATGTCTCATTGATTTCTACACAACTGGCTTTTTTTTCATGGTTGTTAATGTATATGATCTACTCATATGTTGAATGATGGTCTAAGTACATATCCACACATTTCTCAGGTGGAGTGATGATGTATTTCTATTTTAAATCAGAGTCAGAGCAAAACACATGTTTTCCCTTACACGTGATCCAGTCTGTTAATACTGTTTATTTCCTTTGAAGTGATGCCTATCTAAAGTCATCAGATAGCACAATTAGGACACCTATGGGGTCATGGCTATGTGTGAGAAAAACTGCCAACCCATTACCTTATGTCAAACCTGTTCTTCCATTGTCTCTCTCAAAAATAAAGCAGATTCATTTACATAGGAGTCCCAAGGTCTGCAGCTGCCTTTCAGATGGAATCACTGACATTTCCTTACTACGCCTTTCCCTTCATATTGAAAACACTCTGGGTCATTGTTATTCAACTGCCCTCACACATTATGACTTCTGAAGTCATGCAGAGACACAAGACTGTTGTGTTTCTTAAGTATGGAGCTGTCAACCCTGCACTTCAGAAGATATGTTGCTGTGTTCTCTTGTAATGTGATTTGCATCAAATACCTTCACAGACATTCCTTTCAGTTTGAATCCTGTGCCCTCATGTTTGTTCATTAATATTTGTCACCTCCATGGGGCGCTCTCCCTCTGTACTTCACTTCTGCCTTTTGATGCACATGCTTACACAAGGCATCGTTCTCACATGCCTTAATGATAGTGCATGTTTGAAAAATGAATGATAGCCAGTACACTGAATGTAATCATCTGCTTTCTGTCCACCCAACAGATTCATTTTATTTATTTAGGTTTTTTAAATAGTGCTTGTTTTCAACATTATCAAAGGTAGTGACAACAGAATATACCATGTAGAACTCAAAATAAAAATATAGACCATTTGTTAAAAAGGCATGTATGTATGTGTCAGTACGACTCTACATACACAGTGAGTGCAGTACTATAAACTGACACTATAGGATGTACAAGTCATTGGGAAATAAGAAATCGGTATGAGGAAGAGGGTGAGGAAGGGTACATCGAGGGGAAGGGCAAAGTATTCAACGAGAGAGAATTTAATACATAAACAATTGTGAAAGACAACAGTTTCATTACATTTGACATTGAAGTCCCTTTGAATTCAGCAGAATATTCACTAGCTGACTAGATGAAGGGTGGGTGACAGGGTAGGAGTGTGTGTCTGCATACACACATATATTATATGAGCTCTATTTCTGTATTTCCATATAGATATTTGTTCTACACAGGTATGTTTGGGTGGGTCTGTTTATTTAAAATAAAAAAAACACTGTCAAAGTCAACACCAGAATTTCCCTACATTTGGCTTACACATATTCTCTGACATAGTACAACCCATAATGATTTTTGAATAAGGTGTTGGCTTTGTATGAACACATAATTTAGCAATAACTCATGCATGGGTGTAGGTAATGCTGGATCTACCCACGGTTGGAGTGGTTTGATCACGAGGGTGAAGCCCGAGTGGCCAAACAAAGACAACCGTGGGTAAATCCAGTATTACCCACACCCAGAAGTGGGTTATTGCTATTATACAATGACATTATTTAAGAAAAAATATACTTAGTTTTCTTAAATAATGGCATTGTATAATGCCTCCTTGCTGCCCTTCCAAAGTTGTCTTCTTGTATTCTGCGGCAGTTCTGATGTACTGCCAGTGGCGGCTGGTGACTTCAAATCAAAGGGGGGCTGCAGGAGACAGCTGAATGGGTGGGGCCAATGGGAAGGGGTGTGGTCAACTAAAAGGGGTGGGGCTATGGTGCAGTGGGATCAATGCTGGACATGCTTACTAATTTACATGAAATAAATGCTCAAGTCAGTATGGCACATGCTAAATACTCTACACAGCACACATTGTTACATGTATATACAGGTTGAAGACTTACCTCTGCGGTATGCTGCAAACAGTACTTCATACTCGGTTTCTGCACCTGATCTGTAGTCTGGTCTGGAACACAGATCATACTGGAATTCTCCCCCCCCCCTTTTTCATGGAGGCTCAAAATGGACAGTTTTAAAGTTTCCCAAGCAAACACTATTCACGTGACCCCACCTGGTTCCAAATAAGTGCTTGTAGTCTTCTCTTTCGGCTGTTCATGTTAGGGGTTGCCACAGCGGATACGTTTCCAATTTCTTCCTGTCCTCTGCATCTTTCTCTGTCACACCAACCACCTGCATGTCCTCTCTCACCACATCCATAAACCTTATCTTAGGCCTTCCTCTTTTTCTCTTACCTGGCAGCTTCATCCTTATCATACATTTCTCAATACACCCAGTATCCCTTCCTCAGCACATGTCCAAACCAACCTAATCTTGCCTCACTGGCATACAAATACTGTGGATGACTAACTTTCAAGATGATATCACTTAATTGACCCAACATCATCTAAAATGGACACATATTCCTTGTTATGCCAGCATTACTGGGACTAGCTTAATATTCAGTGCTACTGCTAACTAGTACAGATGGGGTTATGCATCAATAAAACAGTTTACAATTAACCTTGATGAAGATGCTGTTTCTTGCAGAACTGAGAAGGCAGTGCAAAAGGAGCAGGCAGAAGATAGGGTACATAAAACAACTAGAGAGCCTTACAAAGAGGATCCTAGGCCTTAAACACTTGTCCTATATGGACAGACTCAAAAAACTCCAACTATTCCCTGTCTCATATTGCCTACTTACAGTATAGCATGGTCAGCTACACATTGTAGTTTGCCATTCCTTTCCATTGGACAGTTTTAAGATTCCATCCTAGCTCAAGGTCTGTTTAGCATTTTTATTCCTCTCCAAGACATGATGAGTAAGCTGTGACAACATATAGTGTAGGTAACTGTTATATGGAAATTTAATTTATTGCATTTGATTACTGGGAAAATCCGAGTGAGCAATAAAACCCCTTTTCAATGAGGCCCGGGGAGAAAAGATCCAACTAACAAAGATATAGATACATAACAGTATACTGAGATAACAAACATATCTGCTAAGGTAAAAGGAGTAAAATAAAATCTACATTGCCATACATTTACTTACAATGCACACATATGCAGTCTACAATACACAGAGTTTCATTCTGTATGTTTGTATGCATACCTAGCCCAGTTGCACCTTCTATGTATCTCAAGCTGTATTAGCCAGCATAAAACATCTCTCAGGCTTCTGCGCATTTATTTAATGTTACTTATGATGAGCAGATTTTAGCCTAGGTCAGATTCAACAATATACATCTTGCAGCATACCTCTCAACCTCTTAGAGTAAGAAATCTGGACAAAACCATGTATAAAAGTGGAACAAAGGACCAAAATTGGGACAATTTTCAAATATGTCTTCTTACAAACTTAGAAAGTTGATAGAACAACAGGTTTTGCATTAGCATGACTTTTTCTGAAGGGTGTATGAAGTCTGAAACTACATCTGTAATTAGTTTCTAACTTCAGTCTTTAATGATTTCCCTTATGTCACTTAACAGTCATGTACATTGCTTTCCAACTTCCACCAGTATTCCTCATTGACAGCGGCAAGAAGTTCTGACTGAGGTTTCTTTTTGGGGATAAACTCTTGGCTAGGCTTGTAAGGGGCCCCAGGGGCATTAGCGTAGTAACCTCCTATGATCCTATTTAACACATCCTCAAACTAGAGAAAAAACTTACAAGTGCAACTGACAGCACAGTTAAACATTCAATATGCCATTCAGTAATCATTTATGACAATACATTGACAGAGTAAAATGCTGAGCTCAGTGTTGATCAGCTGGTTAGATTTAATTAAATAGAAAAATAAAACAGTGGTGTAACAAAAGAAACAAGCTAAAACATATGCCTTAAACATTAGACATAAGAACTGCCGATACAGATTGTGCAGACGCTTGCAGGCGAAGTTAGAACAGCAGCAGAGATTTCTATAATTAAATTCAGTGGTCATCAGTATCAAAACAATCCTCATGTGCCTGTCTTGGGCAAGATTAATGACATCTCAGAAACCATCACCCTACTGAAAAATGATGACAAAATGTCTTCAACTCTACATGTGGGAACCAATGATGAGAAAAATGCCAAGAAAGAGACGTAGTACGAAGCTTTGTAACTGGGGAAGAATGCAAACATTCCATCAGTATGGCAGGTTCAGACATTTTGCATGTTCCACTTTGATAGTTGTACAGATGAATGTATGTGATGTATGATGTCTGTAACTGTGCTGGAGGGGTATTCCACCTGCTGCAGAGGAGTAGGAGGAATGGGCTACAGTAACAGTTTGCTGCCACACAGTTCCGGTCTTTAACCATTTTATTTCCATTCCAAAATCTACAATAACCAGTTTAAAATAAATATCCTAGCTGAAATGCATAAATCATCATAAATATGGTTTCATCAAAAGAAACAACTGAATAAATAAAACTTGAAAGTATAGTGACAGTACAGCAATAAAAAAATAAGGAAATGAGTTCCAGCTGCTGTAAAATACCTCAAGTTGTGCAAGTAGCCAGCATACTTATTAAACAATTGCACATTCCCTTTAATCTTGTCTTTTTAAGGTGAGTCTTCAGCAATATTTTCTGCTTATACAGCTACAACAGCTCTATTCATTTTCAGTTAAAGTTAGGCCGAAACTAAGTTCATCATGATAAAAAAGCAGAAGTGAACTATGCCACAACAAATACACATGCACTTCTAGATTATACTATAATAAAACCAAATGTATGTTATAATTGGTAATGCTCATTGACACAGACAAGAAAGATGGAATGCATATATGGCAAACTAAACAAATGGCAATCAAGTAAATCACTGAAAATTTCATATTTGGGTGTCAATTCAGTTAAAGTCAAGAAGTGAAAATATAATGTGCATTTTGGCATATACAGCAGATCAAAGCATCACAACAGACTAATGAGCTAGAAAAGTGATTTGCAGGCTACAGTAACCACTCGCCTATGATCACTTGCTTGCACTAAATGACAACACATTTATTAACCAATTATAATAGCTGAGCAGCCTATAGATATGTAGCTATGCTGGCAGTAAAACAAAAGAACCTATATGAAGCGTAATATACAGACACACAGGCACACATACACAGTTCAGAGGAGGGCTGCAGAAACTGAGTAAAGACAATGTAAAAATATCATCTTGTAGTTATTAATGACAAATGGCATGATGACATGACATAAGAAAGTAAAGAACAGGACTTAAATAATCGTAGCACTAGCATTTAACAGGGGTTATGTTATGCATCACAAATCGGTTTTAAAAAAGTTGCATAAAGTAGGCCATACCATATGGCGAGAGCCCCCCCTGAATGTGAAGTTCCTATTTCATGGAAAGAATGGTGAAAGGCTGGACCAGCCTCCCCAAGCTACAGTGAGCTTTAACATTACATTCCTGTAAACGGGAACACATACAGACCATGAACTCCAGTTAAACTACAAAGGCTTAGTTATGGTATACTATAGTTGTAGAACCAGTTTGGAGGTGGAGTTGTCATCCTTGGGTATCAGAATCAGAATACAAATTAAGGTAAAATAAATTAGTCTTTGGAGAACAAGATCATCAAGAAGTAGGTAGACTGTTTATGTCTTAAAAATGATTGTCTATTTCGATGCGGCACATCCAAGTATGCAGAAGCTAATTGTAATTGCCACAATAATGTTAGCAACTGTGGCCATAATCACATATGTTATTAAGTTATAAACACATGCTTATTATTTCAGTTAGATACATTGAGTTGGTCTGCCTAAAAATATAACAAATGTAAAAAGTTTTGAGAACCAAATGACAAACAGAGTAACTATATGGCTATACAAGTCTGTTAATTGTACATACCAATAAAAGGCCAAAACTATACAAGCATATGAAACAAGACAGCACTTTTCTCACAAGAATATGGCATGGCGTCATCTCTGAAATGTGTTTCGCTGGTGATATTGGCTGGGGAATAGACCATTACCATTGTTTTCATACACTTAATTATTATGTACAATAGTCTAAGCTTTGTTGAGGGACTATACATCCTGGGACAAAGACAGTCCCTATCCTTAAGAATAATAAAAAATATTTTTGCATCAGATATAAAGAAAGTCAAGGTTATTACTGTACTCTGCATGCTTAGCAGAAGCTCCACATAACTAGCAGTGTCCCACAACCAGGAACAGACAGTTTGCTGTGCTTAGTTGTCCAGGCCTTTCATCAACTATCTGCACTCAAATACACTAATGCTTCTTCCTCTTTCACTTCTATCTTTGCATATTACAGAATGTGCTGCTAACCCAAAATAAATAGGAATGCACTCTGGAAACTTAGTGAAGCAAAAAGAACAAATGATAAGAAGCTGGATTTACATTTCATTAATGCAATGCACATTTACAAGCACATTCCTTAGCATGCATCCTTTAACATGGATACTTGCTTGGTAAGTCATGCTGTTTGAAGGAATACATCATCCTTACATATATTGCCATGTTTCATTTAGCAGAATGAACTCTGGAGGCTACACTTACAATATTTATGACTTCAATAGCAAATAAGACATAGCACTAAATCCAAAAGGAAAGGAAAAAATGCATAGCAAAAATGTCTGAGTATTAATTTTTTGGAAAATAACCATGTAAAACATATACTAATTCTATATTTACTTCTCAGTGAGATTATAAATGTTAACAGGGTTCTTTATTAAAGCCAGAAATATAAAAGAAAATGCAAGATTAAATGTCTGATTAACATTAAGATATAGTAATGGGAATGGCAGATTTTGTAGGTGAAGGTTGCTAAAACTGCATAGGATCTGAACAAGTAGCTGTGAGAGAAAATACTAAGTCATAATCTATATACGCCGGTTTCCCTGCCGTTTAGCTTACCCGGGCCTTCCTACTTACCTGATATACTTCTGCACCTTCACTCTGTTCTTCTTCTTCTAACTTCTTTCTTCTACTACTTCTTTCTTCAGTTCTTCTTCTGTTCTTCTGAGCCACCCAAAAAAAAAAATAATAAAAATCCAATGGCAAGTATTGCCAAGTACAAAGGTTTGGTAAATCCTTCCCGTGTGACCGAGTACTGACTCAGTCACGAATCAACCCACAACTGACTTACTGTTTGATTCTCGCAACTGACTTACTGTTTGATTCTCGCTCTTTTCCCAGCACATAAAGCCCAGGAAGAGAGCGACAACCAATCAGCAGCATTTGCCCAGCAAGCATGTCATGACGTGCCTGAGGACGTCGCAGTCCGAGCCCCTTCCATATCTATGCAGTTTGTGTCTCAACCGCATAGACTTCTGGGAAGTTCTGGGCATCACAATGATGCCTTCTTTGCTCCTCCGGGCTGCAATGAAAACATTGCAGCAAGAATTTAGAAAAAAAAAAAAAACGCTGTTGCGATTGAAGCGAGCAATGCGCATGCGCGTAATTTTGAGTCACGGACTCGAAATTTAAAGTACAAAAACAGATTTATTTTTTTTTTACATAAAAAAAAAAACAAAATAAACTACTCAGCTGTCTAGCTGAGGGGGCTGCAGTCCGGCAGCCCGATGCCACGAGCCGCCCCTGTGTACTGCACATGTGCATGCTTACGCAGTACATCAGAGTTTTTTTAATGCTGTCTCACTATATTAAACTCCTTTAACATAGCAAGACACTTTCTAAAAAGCAACGGAGATCTTGCTTTCTCCATTGCTTTTTTTAAAGCTGTCTCGTTATGTTACACTCCTTTAACATAGTGAGACACTTTCTAAAAAGCAACGGAAATCTTGCTTTCTCCGCTGTTGTTAAGAAAAAAAAAAGACTTATACTAACGGAAAAAGTCCAGGCAACTAGACCTTTTTCTATTAGTATAAGTCTGATTTACAACGTGCATGCTGATCAATCAGTGTGCATGTTATGGAATATTAATGGGGGGTTGTTGTATAATGACATTTATTCCATTTTACAACTCTGTTTCATAAAAGGGATGCCAGTTTACATAGTCTTATTTTGTGAGCCTACTACATTAGTAGTAGTTTTTTTTTTTTTACGTTTCTGATTTGGAAGCTTCTACATGAGTCTGTACTGAGAGCTGATAGATATGCTTGCAAGTGTACAACTAAAACAGGCAGCATGAAGCAATCATAACAGAACCTAGTAGGTCCCATAAGAGGCTTGGGTGGTTGTTAAGAAGAAACAAAGCTATTTTATTTTTCAGCTTGGCATTATGTAAGATGGTTCAGGTTCTGCTATGACAGATTTACTATGCAAAAATAACCAAGTGAACATCCAGAAAACCATCCAAAGTAAATGTATTACTGTCCATATTTAAGAAATTGATAAACTGGCCTAAATTGTGGCTTGATATTTGTGTTTTCTTTATTTTTTTAACTCCTAATTTCTGATAAAACACTAGTCAAAAGTCAGAAGTAAAAAAACATATGAAGGAAGAGTTTCAGTGGCACACCAGGCTGTTATTTCTTTGTCTATTGTCATGCAAACTTGACTAAGTAGTTGAACCTAACCAAGCTGGAAATGTGAGATTCTGGCTCATTGAAGGAGGGGAGATGGGAGGAGTAACTTGGTCAGGAACTGCAACTAAGAAAACTGCTCTTTGCAAAAAATCTTTTTTTATCTCAGTAATTTGTTGACACTTTTGCAAGCTTTTTCAGAAGCTTCTTTCAGAGAATGTGTAGTACATTAGTACATTAATGTCATCTGGAAGCAATTTTACACCCTTCCAATACACAAAGGAGGAAACTACACAGATATAACTAATTTAGACCCATAGCCATACTCTCACCACTTTCCAAAATTCTGGAAAAATGTATACACAATCAAGTCTTGCACTACGTTCTGCAGGAAAATCTACTCACACCTACCCAACATGGCTTTCGCCCCATGCACAGCACTACAACAGCTCTTCTGTCTTTCCTAAACTCTGTATCACTAGCTAGAGACAGTAACAAATGTATTTCCTGTCTCTTCATTGACTTCTCTAAAGCCTTTGATACAGTCTCTCATAAACGTCTTCTCCTTAAACTAGCAAACTTACACTTCTCTCCATCCACCATATCTTGGTTAACAGCTATCTCTCTGGTAGACTCTAATCAGTCAAATGGATCTCAGCTTTCTCCCCTCTTCTTCCTGTTTAAACAAGTGTTCCACAAGGCTCCATCCTTGGGCCCCTTCTTTTTAACATCTTTACCAACCTTCTCTGCTCTTCCTGTCCTGGATCCTCACATAACAGGAACAGGTAAGCAAAAACTGAGGGTGATGCTACTCAATGCTAGAAGTCTAAATCTCAAAATGCACTCACTCTAGGCACTCCTTAAAATGGAGAACATCGATATCTGTGCAGTGACTGAGACCTGGTTCAAGGCTCCAGAGAGCACCCCTGCACTACCAGGCTATAACTCATATCACACTTTTCAGCCATGTAACCTGGACAGGAACACCAAAGGCGGAGGTGTGTCCATATTCATTAAGGATATCCACACCTCCAGGCTAGTTGCTCAGCATAATGCAGCCAAGGTTATCCAAGTGCAACTAACTCTGGGCAAAACTGCAATCCAAATTGTAGCTTGCTACAGATCACCCACCATGCCCTAGGATTTCCACTCCTCTTTTCTTGATGTACTGGAAAATATTAGGGTTCAACCAAACACCCTAATAATGGGCGATTTCAACTACCCCACCATTAACTGGGAAAACTACTCATGTACCAACTGTTTTGCTCAATGCTTTCTGGAATTTATAAACTCCAATGCCCTGGATCAACTTATCCACACCCCCACCAGGGGCAACAATATCCTAGATCTAGTCATTACCAACATGAGTGACCAGTGTTCCATACCTGAAGTCAATGCCTCATTGCTCCGATCTGACCATAAGCTAATTAACCTAGATATCCAAATCCTGCCCCCACCCCCCATTAAAGAAACCATGGTAAAACATTTCTCCAAAGCCAACTTCATGCTTCTTAAGACGGAAGTGATGAACTTCATGACACCCATGCAGATGGACAATACAGTTACGACTACTAAATCATACACAATTGCACTTTATAAGCACTTACATGAGTGCATGGATCGTGCTATCCCAAACAGAACCAAGAATCTATCCTCCAAAAAAAGGAAGCCAATCTGGTGGTCCCCTGCCATAAACAAACTGTACAACAGAGGGAAGAAACTGTTGCAAAAGAGAGTAAAATCCCATGAGTGGAGGAGCTCCCTGGTCAGCCTCAGTAAGACGCTGCGATCCCTGATAAATTCATCCAAAGCTAGTTATGAAAACAAAATCACCACTGATTCTAAAGACAACCACAAAGCATTCTATAGCTATGTCAAGAATCTCAATGGCAACACTCAGATCTGCTCTGAGTTACAGCACAATGGCACTAAATATACAGACACAACTGATATTGCCAACATCCTAGCAGATAGGTTCAGTGCTAACTTTACCCCCCCTCTCACCCCCTAAAGAGCCCATCTCTATACCGGAAGAATGCAAAGTTCCTGTAATCACGGCTGCACAGGTAAAATCCACACTCTCCAAAGCCAAGAACACAGCATCCATGGGACCAGACAACATCCCAGGCTGTGTTCTACACAAACTACAGAACAAACTGGTACCTGCTGAATGGTGCACAGCAACGGTTATCCCACTCAACAAGGGGGAGCCACTACGGACCCAAAGAACTACCGCCCCATTAGCCTGACGAGCCTGGTCTGCAAGGCCATGGAACATATCATCATGGAACTTATAAACAAAGACATTGGTAATCTCTAAACTCTGGACCCCACCCAGTTCGGGTTTGTAAAGGCCAGATCATTTTCTCCTGAACCTGATAGACTTTTTTGAAGCAGTCACCAAAGCAGTAGACAAGGGTAAGGTGATTCACACAGCCTATCTAGATCTTGCCAAGGCCTTCAACACCATCCCCCACTCTGGAATTATAGATAAACTTACTAAACTAAGTATAAATCCCTATATCACAAGATAGGTTGCCAACTGGCTCACTGACAGAACCCACACTGTGAAAGTAGCAGACTCCAAATCCAACTTCAGACCAGTGACAAGTGGAATACCACAGGGTTCAGTCCTGGGTCCTCTCCTGTTTGGTATCTACTTCTCTGAAGTACAGGCTAACACAGAAGGTCTTTGGCTAATGAAGTTCACAGATGACTGCAAACTAGGAGCCATAATTGAAACTCCTAATGATGTGGACATTCTACAAAGGGCCTCACTGAGACAGATGCCTGGTGTCAAAACCATGGCTTCAAGCTCAATGCCAAAAAGTGCATTGTCATCCCCTTTGGTAAAAAGTCTGTACCCATGAACTACAACATAGGCGGTAGTATACTTAACACCGAAAGTGTGATGAGAGACCTTGGGACACAGGTGAACAGTAGTCTCTCCTTTGATAATCACATCGCCACAGTAGTTATCCTTCTACGTGGCACACCTCATCACAAAAGGTTTCTCATCCAGAAAGAAAGAGGTCATTGTTCCCCTCTACTTATAACTCATTAGACCCATTATAAAGTACAATGCCCCTTTAGGTATGTACCTCAAAAGACATCTACAACAACTGGAAAGGCTGCAGAAATACCTCACAAAGAGGATTACTGGCCTCAAACAGATGCCATAAGCAGACCATCTCAAAAAACTCCAGCTTTACTCCGTTGCATATCGCCTACTCAGAGGTGATCTCTCCCTAACATACAAAGCTATGTCAAACCCAGAGCTGTTGGAAATGCTCCACTTAAAGAAATCACAATCCATCCGAGCAACACTTTCTAGGGACCTAAACCTTGTCACCACAATAAACAGAACATGCTGGAGGGATAGATTCCTGTCCCAGAGACTTCCCATTCTCTGGAATAAACTACCTATCTATATCAAACAAAGCTCCTCATTAGCACTCTTCAAGAAAAATCTTGATGATTGGATGGGAAATAGGAAATTCACCCCTGGGATCACCTCTGTGGCTCTGCTCGACAGTGGCACAGGAGAATAATTTTCTTGGGTGGAAAAAGCCAGAGTACCTTTTTGGCTGGGCTTTTATAGACCCCAGGGCCGATAGCCTAGTACCTACCTATGAACCTATGATACAATACACAGATGATTCTACACTTATCACTATTGCTGAATCACCATCTCAGCTAAAATCAGACACACAGTCCTCTTTTAACTTTGTAGAAAACTGGCTATCTGAAAACCAACTTATCCTTAATCCAAAGAAAACCAAATTACTGCTCTTTCTCCCTAAAAACCTTAACCACATAAAGTCTCCCTTCTCCATACTGTCTCAAAATAATACTCAAATACAGGTGGACACCAGTACAAAACTCTTAGGTGTTACTATTGATGATAGACTAACCTTTGATTTACACGTCAATAATTGTATCCGAAAAACACATCTCAAGTTAGGTCTCCTCTGTAGAAACAGAAATATCTTACCAAAACAGCAAAATTAACCCTTTCAAATGCCTACCTCTTACCCACTTAACTTTATAGCTCCCAAATTCTCACCAGCCTCAACACTGGACTACTAAACAAGTTAGAAACAACTTATAACAGGATTGCTAGATTTGTTGCCCACAATTCTTACAAATCCCATCACTGTCTCTCACTAAAAGAACTAAATTGGCTAGAATTATCTAACCTGCTTCGGTATAATCAGTTGTAGATTATTGATTCCATTCTCTACAAACCCTCTTTCTGTCCAGCTATCTCATCTCTAATCCTCATTATTAACCCACTAGATTACTCCTCAGTTCTGAACAAGGCCTACTAAAAATCTACAAACCAAGGATCAAAATGGGGCACCTAGTCTATAGCTTTAACCCTTCCATGGCCTGGAATAGCCTACCACTAGATATAAGATCCCTTGAACATCCCAATCAATTCAAAACTGCTACAAAAAATACCTTCATGAAAAATGGACTTGCCAATGTAATTATCCCCCTGTAAACACTCCCCTATAACGTTCTACTTCTCTTCTCTCTTCCTTCCCTTCAATAAATAAACTTACTACTTTATATTCTCCTCTTGGTACATCACTGTACAAACATAACTAGTAAAATATTTCAGCTATGTAACTATTGCACTATTATGTATATAATATGTAATTATGAATGTATCCCTCTGATGAATGTATTTCTATGTATTTCACTTGCCACAGTTTAATGTATGACACTGTAATGCAATAATGTGTGGTACTGATGAATGTAATATGTGACACTATAATGTAGTAATCTGTGGTACTGATGAATGTATTTCTATATGTATTTAATACGTAAAATTGCTATTTTCTGTTGGAGCTTTTCTCCTCAGCCTCCGCTGAAAATGGGCATTTGTAGCCCATTCGGAAAAACCCAGTCAACAAATATAAAATAAAATAAATAAATAAAATAATGAATAAAAATTAGTGGGAACAACATTTGTAAACCTCAGTGCAGACCAGTCAATGACACATGATCTGCAGACTCTTAAACTTGGCAGCTTTTTTCAGGTTTCCCATTGTAAGTGAATGGAAGTCTAATCTGATAATAAATGCTAGGGCTACTTTTGCTCACATTCAGAGCTGTCAGACTGCATTTTGGGACAGATTTAGCTTATCAAGGGAAAAAACTCTCATAAGGATGATAAAAATAAGATAAAATTAGGAATGAATACTTATTTTGTTGCTAGAAGCTTTGAGAGGTGCAGAAATTCATGACTAAATAAAAAATATATGTTTTTTCATTATTTGCCCGTAGTGGTCCTTTAAAGTGTAAATAGGCAATCTCAGAGTTATTAAAAAAATAAAAACACACAAGTCAAGTCACTCATTATACACTTAGTATTAAAAGCCCATTAAAACAGCCCCATAATACTTGTAGCTCTTTTGCTGCTACTACAGATTTGGAATACCTGGATTCAATCTCTAGTTGTATCAACACCACAGACTCCTGAAACTTCTTGAATATATCCACAGGATTGCAAATGTTTCTTCTGTTATATCCACAGTTATTTCTCATCCTACCACAAACGTCCTGTATGTGAGAGGAAATAATCTCTGGAATTATGGTTACAAGTCTGACTTTAACATTCATCTTCCTTCACATAAGATAGATATAGCCTGACTGACCATTATGATTCATGGCACATGCACAGAATTTCTGTGTAATTAAAACAGCCCCTGTGCAACCTGATTATGTGGTTCCTCATCACCTAGCTACATTATTTATTTATTTTTCTATTGTTCATGTGGCTGGTCCAATGGCTCCCCTTCCAGCATCCGACTAACCTATTATTTCTACTATTAGTATGACGGCCCACCTCTGGAGTCCTGCCAATTCATTCCTTGGTGGAGGCCAGAGCTGGGTGTTACAGAGAAGGTGGAAAGTTTGCAGATCCTTTGAACTGTCCTGTTTTCACATTTGTAACTGTCTTGTGATTTCTGCGGTGGTACAGCGGTAGCATTGTTACCTCACAGCAAGAGGTTCTCCCGTTCTATTCTCGGCATGGCTTGGTAGTGCCTTCTGTGTGGAGTCTGCATGTCCTTCCCATGGTTGGGTAGTGTTCGAAAGACATGCGTACGTAAATGGGCATGCCTTTGTTGAAGGTTGGGTGTCGAGCTGGCACCTCGGCATTTCATAAAAATCTACTGCCAATCATTAGTGGACAGGAGTTCCGCTGTGGTGACCCCTTACCTGGAAAAAGCTGAAAGACAAACAACAACTGTCTTGTGATTTCAAATATAACTGAAAACCAGATTGCACGAAGTGATGTCATATGACTGGAAGGGGGACTTTAATGTTAGTGGTTGTGCATGTTTAGACCAGATTTTGATGAAGTCAATGTGTTTGACAAAAGCATTAGTCTGGTTATTAAAGTGTGTTATATTACAGTGTGAGCTCATCACTTCATGTGATCTGGGTTTTTTTTGGATTGATTGTGGTTCCTGGTTTGTGTCTCTAATATAACCGCCTTTGGGAGATGCTTTCAAACATGCACAATCACCCAAACAGCTATTACACTGCTTGCAGATCATGGGAGCTTGCTAGGCTTTTCATGCTGTGATTACAGTGAGCCAAACTGCCAGGCACCCTCAGAGTGATCAACCCAGCATTGGTGCTGACTCCTGTCCTACCCCACCAAGTCAGTCCAACACCGTGCACTAGATGTACATGGGTCATTGGGTCTGCAGTCAGGGTGTTATCCCTGTGAACCATGGATCCAGGTTCACTGGCCTACATTACTGATAGCACTTACAGGAATGCAAAGCTATCAACACATTTCTAATTCCAACTGAGGAAGTGGTTTTAATATGACTCTGGCGCAAGTCCAGCTATCTCATTCCTATGAGGCAATGCTTGGAGATAAATATATAGGAAACAAAGTCTAGATAGGTCATCAGGTTTACAGGGAATACACACACACACACACACACACACACACACACACACACACACACACACACACACACACACTGCACTCACACTTACAGGTAAATTAATATGCTAATATATACCTAATCCATGTCTTTGGGGTGGTGCAGAGAACCAAATCAGAACAGCCATTGAAACCCCAAACTGAAACAGGCTGGATTTGCAGATTCTCAAGAGAAGACAACACATCTAAGAAATGAACCAAACTGCTGTAGCTTCCTTGCTTCAGAATGCCTAATCTGACCATTTCCATTTGCCTTCTGTGAGACCATACTTTTCAACTGCCCAGAATTTCACATAATATCCATTTTTTACCTCATATTGTGATCCAGTTTTCATAAAATGTGTAGTTTTCTGGTAAGTCAACAAGGTCTGAAGTCTGTAAATAATGACAGACATTTGGGTTTCAGACTTCATATTCTTCAAACAAATGCATGCTAATGCCAATCCTGTTATTATATCAACTTTCTAAGTTTATAGGAGCAATTTTTGAAAGCCATCTCTAATTTAGGCCTTTGCCCCCCCCTCCACCATAGCTCTTAACCTCTTAGCACAAAACTTTTGGGCAAAGCCAAATATATTGTGGAGACAAAGCTCCAAAAATAGGGACACATTTTAAATATTGCTCTTATAAATTTATAGGGTTGGTAGAATAAAATGTCTTGTGTTACCATACATTTTTTGAAGGATATAATGTCGGACACTCAAATGCCTGTCATTATTTAGTGAATTCAGTCCTCATTGACTTGCCACAAAAATTAAAAAACACACAAATGTTCTGAGGAAAAATCCAGAAATATGATGCAAAAATCTAGGCAGTAGAGAGGTATGCCCATCCCCCCCCCCCAGCATTATTTTTGGATTTCTCCTGAATTCTTGCCCTAAAAGGCTGAGATGTATATGTATGAATCTGAGCAACTCTGTTAATCATACAGTGCTCCTGGGTTGTCCTAAAAAGTGACACATGATGAGTGGATATACCTAGTCAATCTTCTTTTTCTTCTTCTTTCGGCTTTTTTCCCGGTTAGGGGTCGCCACAGCGGATCACCTTGTCCGCACATTAATTGGCAGTGGAGTTTTACAGTGTCGAGTTGCCAGCCCGGCGCCTAACCTTCCACAGAAGGCACACTCACACACACACCTAGGGCCAATTTAGAGTGTCCAATCCACCTGAAGCATGTCTTTGGGATGTGGGAGGAAACCGGAGCACCCGGAGGAAACCCACGTGACCACATGCAGACTCCGTACAGAAGGCACCCCATCCGGGGATCGAACCAGAGAACCTCTTGCTGTGAGGCGACAATGCTAACCACTGCACCACCGTGGCCGCCCGGATATACTTAGTCAATAAATGTATAAAATAAAAATCAAAGAAATTCAAGGAGCCAAATAAGGGCAAGTGCGCACACGTGTGTGTGTGTGTGTGTGTGTGTGTGTGTGTGTGTGTGTGTGTGTGTGTGTGTGTGTGTGTGTGTGTGTGTGTGTGTGTGTGTGTGTGTGTGTGTGTGAGAGAGACCATGTAAATAATAACAGCTATATTACTGGGGGCAGAATTCTGGGAAGATGCTATACCCTTATCCCAACTTTTCTAAATGCTGAAATGACTGAGAGAGTAACACTGATTGTCTAAATTCTGACTGCCAACATTCATCTTCCTGGCTGTAAATTCATCCTGCTACAGCACTTAACACCTAGAAAGTATGTGCTGCGCTGGTCTCACCAGTAACAGTTCTGTTCCTGGTAAATGAAAGTGAAACTGTGAAGCAGACTTTACTTACAATGGCATCTAGCAAACAAGCTGAAGCTGTTCTGGAGGAATTAATCTGTCCAGTGTGCCTTGAAGAACTAAATGTTCCAGTTATGCTAGAGTGTGAACATAACTTCTGCAGGACGTGTATTGACAGAGTCTGGGATAGAGAGGAAAAACCTTCCTGTCCTGAGTGCAGAGAGGAAAACCCATCCAGAAAGTACACACTGAACCGACTACTAGCAAATGTGATTCAAACGTTGCATAAACAGAATCAGAAAGGAGACAGACAAGACCTTGGACAGAAAGACAGTGATCAGCTCTGTAAGAAACATGTTAAAAGGTTGGAGTTGTTTTGTGAAAGTGATGAAACTTTGGTTTGTTCACTGTGTGTCCCTGATCATAGTGGTCACAACTTCCTGAATTTGCAGCAAGCAAGCAGTAAGTATAAGGTAAATATTTTAGTTTTTACTTTTAGTTTTGTTACTTTCTCATAATTCTGCTATTTTGAGGGTCCTGCCCCTGTGAATTTCATGTGATCCTTTTGTGAGGTATGGCTTACACTCTTTAAACTTGACAGTAGAATTAGGAATGGGACATATTCTGCCAGTTGTGAATAATCATGTAATTTTCTTAATGCAGCACTTTGCTGTTATTACTTGACTAAGTCACTTTTTTCTGTATTACTCATGTGTGTACATTACATCATAAATGTAACTTTTTAGATTCCATAAAATCATATAATTTGGGTTACAAAAATAGCTGTTCACCCTATCAAGCTATTTTGTTGTTTTCTTCTTGTTTTGTACTGATATCTCACATTAAGTTAAGGCGTCTCTTCAATGTTCTGTCACTCTTGTTCTATTCTTGGGCGATTGCTCAAATAAATGTTATGGATTTTCCTCTGAAACCTCCTTATTCTGATATAGCTACTTCAAGAAGCTGTATGCTAAAATAGTTATTATACAACGACTTGCCATTAATATTCAAAAATGTGCACGCTGATTGGTCAGCGTGCACGTTGTAAATCAAAGTTATAGTAATAGAAAAAGGTTTGGTCACCCAGACTTTTTCCATTACTATAACTCTTTTTTAACAGCAACGGAGAATACAAGATCTTCGTTGCTTCACACTGCCTCGCTATGCTAAATGAGTTTAACATAGTGAGACAGCTTTAAAAAAAGCAACAGAGATTCTCCGTTGCTTTTTTTAAAGCTGTCTCACTATGTTAAACTCTTTTAACATAGCGAGACAGTTTGTAAAAAGCAACGGAGATCTTGCTTTTTTCGTGCCTTTTTTCAAAACTGTCTCGCTATGCTAAATGGGTTTAACATAGCGAGACAGCTTTAAAAAAGCAACGGAGATTATCCATTGCTTTTTTAAAGATGTCTCACTATGTTAAACCCATTTAACATAGCGAAACAATTTGTAAAAAGCAACAGAGATCTAGCTTTCTCCGTTGCTTTTGCCCACAGCTCTGATATACTGCGTAGGCATATGCATGCGCAGTACATCAGAACTGCCGCAGAATACCAGACAGCTGCGGAAGGGCAACAAGGAGGCATTATACAATGCCATTATTTAAGAAAAGTAATTTTTTTTTTTTTAAATAATGTCATTGTATAATAGCAATAACCCACTTCTGGGTGTGGGTAATGTTGGATTTACCCACGGTTGGCTTTATTTGGCCACTCGCCCGAGTGGCCAAACAAAGCCAACCGTGGGTAAATCCATCATTACCCAGACCCAGGCGTGAGTTATTGCTATAATATCTTCTGTGAAAAGCCTGGATTTGGCTGGCAGTAAGAAAGCAGGTGTAATGTTTTGGTGATAAATCCCAAACAATGGCTTTTATGTAAGCGGGCACATTCTGAGTATGAACAATATGCTATGGTGCACCATCATTTGCTCAGATTATTAATGTCATAAGGTGGGAGTAAATGCCAATGAGCTGTGCCTGACAAACTAGCTTGTAACTACAGTCAGAAGCTGCAGTTTGCATAAATGCTGCATTGTACCTTCCTCTTCTATTCGATTGCATGACTACTTGTTTTCAGAGTGTTTGTAGAAATAAGCTCTTTGCTTGAATTAACTGTTAAGAACTGCATCAAAAATACCATGTTCAGCATTGTTCACCAACAGCAAAGAATCATTCATTCCCTTACCTGACACTGAACAGGTATCTGCACATTCATTTGTTTACAACAGTGCTGTTCAAAGTTTTTGGCAAGGGAACCATGTACCAAATTTGGTAAGGTTTGCGGGGTCATATCAATATTATGAAATGTATATCTGTTTTTTACTCTTACCTCAAAGTCAAAGTCCTGCATTACCTTATAATTAATGATTAAAGGAGACACAAGGGTTTAAATCACTTTTGTGAGTCTTGTGCAAGGAGAGACATTAACTAATCATCATAGCCGGTTTTAGGCACCAGCGAACCCTGCGGTTGCTGGCGCCCCCTGGTCCTGGGGGGCCCCCAACCACAGCAAGTTATCTTATCTTGATATTTTGTAACATGTCTGTCAAACCAACAAAAGCTGGTACAGAAATCTTGTATACTTGATAAAGCAGGTAAGTAATAATAACTCATATTTATCTCCATCAAAATTCAAACATTTTTAGTTATAGTAACAGTATTTTGTCAAGTAACAAGATTTACAATTTCATTAAATATTTCACCAATGACATAATGCCCCGGCCTAGTTAAGCCCTGATGGTGGACATTCTCTTTACTAAAATTAACAACATAGCCAGTTTTAGGCACCTGCAACTGTGGCTGGAGGTGGCCCCTTAATCATCAATGACTGTGTGGGGGCCCCACAAAAACTGCTGTTGGTTGGGAAAAACTGAGGAGAAAAAATGTATCAAGTTTCGATTATACTCTTTAATCTGAAGAGGACTGTGATATGACCTTGTTAGGACAAAGCTACAATGAACATAAGCAAAGTAAGCACTACAGAGATCAGCAGCCCAGGGTGACCGATCTCAATGCTAATTGTGGAGTTTTAAGAAGAGCTGATGCTTCTAATCTTCAGAAATGGTTTCTCTTTCAGGTTTTTGTACATACTAGCAGAACAACTGATACTGTAACTCTCAACATCTTTGCTGAATAAATAAAGACATAGGGAACTTGCAGACTTTGGATCCAACCCAGTTTAGCTTTGTCAAAGGCAGATCATGCCTTTTAAACTTGGTTGACTTTTTCGAAACAGTCACCAAGGCCATTGATGAGGGAAAGGCAGTCCATACAGCCTACCTCGACCTGGCAAAGGCTTTTGACACAATACCCCACTCAGGTATCATTGAAAAACTCATCAGCTTAAATGTAAACCCATACATCACAAGATGGGTTGCAAACTGGCTAAGTGACAGAACCCACAGGGTCAGAGTTGCTGGCGCCATGTCAGACTCAAAGCCTGTCACAAGTGGTGTCCCACAGGGCTCAGTCCTGGGTCCACTCTTGTTCGGCATCTACTTTTCTGAAGTACAAGCAAACACAGGAGGGTTATGGCTGACAAAGTTTGCAGATGACTGCAAACTGGGTGCCATAGTCGAAAACACATCTGACACAGATATCCTTCAGAAGGGTGTCACAGAAACGGATAACTGGTGCCAGAGCCATGGCCTAAAGTTAAATGCCAAAAAATGCATAGTCATACCCTTTGGGAAAAACAAGGTTACACCTAGCTACCATATAGGTGGCAATCCACTGAGCACAGAAGAAGTTATCAGGGATCTGGGGACCCAGGTTGACAGTAACCTTTCGTTTGACACTCACGTTGCTAAAGTAGTTAGGAAGACCTTCTACATTGCCCACCTGATCATGAAGGGATTCACATCTAGATCAAGGGAGGTCATCGTCCCCCTGTACTCATCACTCATCAGACCAATGATTGAGTACAATGCCCCATTCGGAATGTATCTGACCCGACACCTGCAGCAGCTGGAAAGGCCCCAAAAGTTCCTCACCAAAAGGATAAAGGGTCTCAAAAATATGTCTTATGCTGCCCGACTGAAAGAACTCCAGCTCTATTCAGTCACTTACCGCTTGCTCAGAGGTGATCTGTGCCTGACATACAAGGCCATGTCAAACCCAGATTTGATGAACATGCTTCATCTCAAAAAATCTAGATCCCTCAGAACTACAATGGCGGGAGACTTAAACCTTGACACCGTTATTAATAGGACGTGCTGGAGGGACAGATTCATCACCCAGAGACTCCCTATGCTGTGGAACAAAATCCCGGTACATGTGAGGCAGAGCACCTCGCTGGCCTTGTTCAAGAGAAATCTTGACCAATGGATGGGAGATCACAGATATACCGCAGGGATTACCTCAGTGTCACTGCTTGACAGAGGCACAGCAAAATAATGGGCATAGTTTTCTTCACACTAAAAGGGGTGGCGAAAGCCACAAAACTCTGGGCTAGGCTTATAAATGCCCTTGGGCAGATAGCCTAGTATGAACCTATGAACCTATGAACCTATGAAGAATTCTGTTCAATGATAAAAATAATAGCATAATAAAGTCTCAAAATGAGGAACACATTTTATATATTACTCTAATTCATTTAAAAAGTTACTATAATAACACATTTTGCGTCAACTTACATTTTTTTTTAGACAGTAATATGTATACAACTCTGATGACTAGATTTATTGTGACAGAGCAAAATTATGAGACAAAATCAGGAATATCTGTGAAATCAGGGATAGTGATAGGTATTAATTTACTCCTCACTGAGGTAAATACAAGTGACTTATCCCTGTTGCTGTTTGATGACTGCTAAACAGCAGTCACTGATCTTGCATAGTAGTACTAGTGTTGTACAATGTACTTGCTGAAATAATTACAAAATTAGCATTGCTGTGATATGTGTGTGTGTGTGTGTGTGTGTGTGTGTGTGTGTGTGTGTGTGTGTGTGTGTGTGTGTGTGTGTGTGTGTGTGTGCGTAAAAATATCACAGATTTTTATCAATGCACATATCCAATAATGCCGGAACACACACATTATTCTTCAGGGTATCAATAAAAATGTTAGCTAACTAGTGATTATATTTCAAAAGTAAGGCATACAATATATCACAGAGCATTCAGACACTTACATCTTCTAGGAATTGGGTGGCCCCCACTCCCTAAACTGTATAAATGGATACAGGAGGCTCCCTTAGTCATCCTTGACTGTGGGGACCCCAAAAAGCTGTTTTTGGTTGAGGAAAATGAGGAGAAAAAATGCTTTCATTTTCTGATTGCACTCTTTAGCTTGAATGGAGTTATGATATGACCCTGTTAGGATAAAACTGAGAATAGCCTTTGTCTTCAACCACAGATATTCTAAAACATCCCTGCTCAGATGTTTGTGTACAGAAATTTACCGTAGGTTATGAGGGTGCTGGGGATTGTGGAGTCATCATTCCCTTTACTTTTCTAACAGACCTCAGAGGTATACAAAGAAAGTTACTTTAGCTCCTGTAGGGGCAGAGTACTGCCTGGTAGCAGCAAAGTAGAATACATTATTGCAGTCATTATTTATTTTCACTTTCCTCACAATCAAACATCAGGCGCATATACAGCTGGTTGCCTTTGGGGGGTTAGGACTGAGGAGTAAGTAGGCATGCTATGTATATGTATTTCAACAGTCACTTGAAATATATGACTGTGGCCATTTGAACCTCTGCTTAAATCCCAATCTAACACCAGAGGGTTGCATAGGCAGTGACTGTCTTTTTGGGAGGATTAGGGGGGCAGGCAGTATTCTTGTACATGATCTGTGTATCCTTACAACAATTGACTTGTTAATTTGTTTTGAGGTACTATTTTTGTCAGCTTTAAATTTTAAGCCTTGGGTACAACTTGTCTTCAGTGAAAGAAAAAAAAAACAAGACTGAAATTCGTTTTTCTTACTCACAATGTTTGTTTAGGCCACTTTTGGATTAAAAGGTTGGGCAATGCTTTAGCTTCTGGGGGCACCGGCTTAATTGAGTTATTTCCTAAATGGTTATTACTGTGCTGTCTTGGTCAAGAAAGTATACTGAAAAGACAGAAGGAAAACTAAAGCCGAACAGCAACATTGAATTTCTTTCGTTAATCATTATTTCTGTTCAAGCCATCATCGGGTAAAAAAAAAAAAAAAAAAAAAACTTAAAAAGCACTTTAGAGCATATTGCTCTTTAGTATTGTTAATTTGTCAATATTTGTATGTATTTGTATGTCTTTTTGGAACTTTTCCCCTTGGGTCTCTACTGAAAAAGGGTAAATTCTTACCCAGCTGGACCAACCAGGTTAACAAATGCGAAATAAATCAATAAAAATGGCTTCTTAAAAAAGCTGAAGAAAAAAGGTAAAATGTGAGAAATGGAAGAAAAAAAAGTACTGTGCATAAGTGGGAAGCCCAACATGGTGGAAACAGAGGGAAAACTCTGGAAGGTGTGTTTTTTTTTTTTTTTGGTGGGGGCTGATACAGTAAGCAGTGCCTAGGGTTCCATTGCACATTAGTTCTCCCCTGTACATAGAGTTGTTGCAATGTATCTTTGTTATACCTAAATGCCAGTAACTGTAAATGTCCCTTTGTGAGATGGGCCAACACAGTGTGGTATGTATGCCTGTTGTAATAAGATCATTGTAGCTACAGGTCAGTCTGTGTGTACTACTCCTAAAAGCCTGCAGCATGAACTAAAAAGATGGCTAGAAGTGGTTGCAGTGACAGGGTGATACTTAGACTAAAAGTGCCCAGGGGGCCCCCAACTTGACATTTGCTGGGGGCCCCCAAAATGCTTACACCGGCCCTGCTAATCATGTACAGCACCTGGAATTACAGAAAAATTTCAGGGGGGGATCTTTTATACAGGATTCTTCGCATAACTTTGCAAACCCAGTTCAAAGTATTTTGTATCTAGCATTAAATTATTTCAGCCCTAATTAAAATTTATGGAAGGAGCTCTATCAAAGCACATATATAGCATAAACTGTACTTATTAACGGAGAGAGTTGTCATTATTTTTCTTGCAGGAACTGTCTATGTTTGCACTAGAAGCTGAGGTAAAAATGCAAGTGCGCATCACTGAAGACAGGTCTTGATCTGTTTTTTGTATTTTTTCATTCATGAGATGAGAATAACTTCTTACAAAAGGATATGCTGTTAAAAAGTGCTTTCATTTTTTTACTCATTTTATACTTTGGTTCACATCTAAAATAAGGATGGCCTCGGTGGTGCAGTGGTTAGCATTGCCATCTTACAGCAAGAGGTTCTCTGGTTTGATCCTTGGCTGGGTTGCCTCCTGTGTGGAATCTACATGTCCTCCCTGCAGTTGTGTGGGCTTCCTCCTATTGCTCTGGTTTCTTCCCACATCCCAAAGACATGCTGCCGGTGGATTAGACACTCTAAATGGGTCCTGTGTGTAACTAAATGGGTCCTGTGTGTAAGGTTGGGTGCCAGGTTGGCAACTTGACACCATATAATTTCACTGCCAATCATTCTGTGGACCGTTCTACTGTGGCAATCCATAATGCGAAAGAAGATGATTGGTCCACATCTAGAATAGATGTTGAGTACACAGCCACCCTGCATAATAAAATATATAAAAAGAGGTGTTCAAATAAGTACTGAAACATCATACATTACAACTATAGTGACAGTTAAAGGTGTGTCACACTGCTCTACATAATACAGAAAGATTATTCTGTTATCACTCTGTCCATCCTGTCCTCTTACATTTCTTTTCCAAGTCTGCTCATACCATTGCCTCTGTGAGTCTAACAAAGTCTAGGCCTGACTGAACTTAAGCTCCGGCCTTCCATTCTAAGTTCATGTATGAATTCCTACTTTGTTTGTCTATATTCATTTGCGGTCTTAACTCTTCCATTCACTTTCTATTTCCTGTTTCACCTAGATATATTATTATTGTGTTTAGTTAAATCCAACTCTTTGTGTTCTTAAATACTTTAGCACGACAGGCCTGTCTGTTAAGAATAGCTTCTTCAAGTTCTTGCAAATTCATATTAGTTAAATATGTAATGTTTTTCATCCTCTTTGGCCTCTGACACTCCTTCTTCCTTTGCCTTTGAGTTTTCCCAGCATCAGTGTCTTCTCCAGAGAATCCCATTTTTTTATTTATTGTTTTTATTTATTTAACATTTGTTTACCGAGAAAGTCTGACTTGACACAGGTCCTTTTTCAGCAGCGGCCTGGGGAGAAAAGCTCCACTTATATGTAGTAAGAATTACATAATAAAGAAACACATATTTGTTTATACAAATAGAGTAAAAATATAAAAATAAAAGCACATTTTATACATAGTTGTCAATTGTACTAGATCATATAGATAGTCAAGGTATGTAGATAATATATACATGGTGAGATATAGTAATGTTGTGGTTAGAGCAAGTAAATATGTTTTGAGACATTCACAATACATATGTAGAGAGTTAAATGCTGGGAACATATAGGTGGGTAATTTTGACTCAAGCATGATTTTGTACGGTTCAGAGAGATGAATTGTGCGTAGATGGTACTAAGTTAGTAGAGTTTGGGTAGATAAGCTGAAAGGTAGTCAAAGTTTAGTAATGCTAACAGTGTGGTTAGCCAGGCTGGTTACAAGGGCAAAGCCATGTGTCATATAAATGTTGTTTTAGTAAGGTTTTAAACTGTGTCAGAGAGTTACTATTGGTTATAAATAGATGGAAGTTTGTTCCCTGTTTTAGAAGTATAATAGGAGAAAAGAGATTCACTTGCTGAGTTGCTGGCTTTTGTAACATCTAGGAGTTTGTTGTTTGAGCGAAGGGATCTAGTGGAGGTGTATTGTCTTATAAGATTTTGGAGAGCTGGGGTGTTATCTGGTTTGTGTAGGAGCTTAGCGGCAAATGTGAGTTGGTTGAAGTGGAGCAGATGAGGAAATTCTAGCCAATTTAGTTGTTTAAGTAATATACAGTGGTGAGGTTTGTAAGGGGCATCAGTTGCAAATTTGGCTATTTTATTGTAACATGAGTTTAATTTGAAGAGGTCGGCTTTGCCGTGGTTGGTTAGTATAGGGGAGGCATATAGGAGGGTTGAGAGGAGGTGAGTATGGGCAATAGTAGCTTTAGTGCTGGCAGTTAAAAATGACTTATTTCTGTATAATAGACCTAGTTTTTTTTGTGGACCTTTTTTATGACTTGAGTGATGTGGATATCATATTTAAGGTTATTGTCATGTTCGACTCCCAACAGTTTGGTATGAGTGGTTGGGTTGATGGCAGTTTTGTTTTTGGAATGGATCATTAAGGTCAGGGAGGGAGAGGAAGTTCTGTTTGGGGTTAATAGAAGTAGTTTAGTTTTGTTAGAATTTAATAAGAGTTGGGAATCTGTGAGCCAATTTTCCACAGACAGAAAGGAATCTTGAGTTATAGTATGAAGGCATTTTAGGCAGGAGGCTGACCATATCAGGGTGGAGTCATCTGCATATTGTATTACTGATGCGTGAAGTGTATTGGACTGGAGCTGATTGGTGAAGAGAAAGCATTATGTGACCAAATTATATGCCTTTTAGTTTACTATCAGACTTTCCATGGGGCAGTCTGGATTTGTTTCCTTAAGTATTAACTAATTCAACCTTCCCATCACATTTCAATTGAACGCTGTTTGTTTTTTTCTTTCATTTAGTATTCTTATAGCAATTTTTTCTAATTTGTGATATTGCCTTAGCATATAATTTATCATTTTATTTCTTGCATACTTATGTTTTATAATAAATATGTGGATTACTCCAGTGCACGGATTCTAAAAAGTTTTCTTCAACACCAGAGTTTAAAAAAAAACAATTTCCAGTTAATATCCTTATTTATAGTCCAACCCTCACAGCCATATGTTACTACTGGGTAAACCATAGCTCTGCCCATATGGGATTTTGTTACTAGTTTCTGATCTTTGCTCTTTAAAGAGGGCTAGATAACATCATTTTATTATTATTTTATATATATGTTGAGCAGTAAACCAGCATTTGAACTTTCTACTTCCACCTTTGTAAACAGGCTCTTAAATTCTTCCTCACTTCCAGCCACTAGAGTGGCATCGTCTCCATATCTTTGTGTTAATCTTTTTCCCAGCAGTTTTGATTCCAGCATCTGATTTGATTAATCCAGCATTTCACACGATATACTCAGCAAATAAATTCAATAAGTAGGGTGGTGATATACTACCTTGTCTTAATCCTTTCCCAGTCTTGAATCTACCAGCTGTTCCACATTCAGTTCTCCATAAAGATTCCTTAGGAGGCAAATAAGACCAATTGTCCTCATTTTTCTAAGCACTTGCCAAAGTCTGTTGTGGTCCACAAAGCCAAAATCTTTAGAGTATCTTTTTTGTGGAGCTGCCTTGCTTTCTTCTTTTCCCTGCAAATGTTGACAATTTGATCTCTGGTGTTAGATAAAAAATGAGATTACAACACAGGAGGCTCAGATGCAAAAGTTTACTAGTGTACACCAGGAGGCAAAAAACGTACAAGTACAGAATTTTGTCTGACATGATACAGGAAGTAAGCATTTTTTATAGTAGTCAATTTCTAATTTGTGCCCACCTTTCTGACGTGGTTAGTCACAGGGCACCTACATCACTAAGGTTTACAATATTCTATTCATAAAGATTATTTATGCTATAGTTTTCAAAAAGTTTTCTCATGGGAATAATACAGCCTTGCAAAGCACCTGGTCAATTATAATGTCTCTCTGTAAATGTTACTTCTTCAAGGTTTCTGGCCTGCTAGAATACAATAGCTGGTTCAGTCTTGTAATACAGTCTTTGTTCTTCTTTGCAACATTCTCCCGACAGCTGCGTCTTATTTTGGTAACATTCACAAGGCCAATTGTCCCAAAGGAAGGAAAAGAAAATCTTCAATACTTAATACATTTAATTTCCTGACCCAGCAGATAATTATTCGTGAGAAACATAAGCTTGCTAAGCTAGCTGCTGCCAGGGTCAGAGTTCAAATACACTGCAGCTCCAAAGCTTCAAGCAATTGCATGTAATTTCATTCTTATTGCCATATTGTTAATAGAATAAAATGCATTATACACTATTAGTTTTAAACTAACACTCCATATATGTTTAAGTACATATTTTTCTAACATTTTCCTCCCTATTAATACTTTTTATTCTATTCTGGAAATATAAACAACGTTATTTTGTTTCCCAGCCTTTTCCTCTTAAGGACTTTCAACTAGGTAAGTCATTTAATTTACATTTCAGAAAGAATTTCATCTGGGATTAATTTCTCCAACTCAATATCTTGATATAAAGTTTCAGTTACAGATACATCAATAAAATCTTTAACTAATCTTTTCATGCAGGGAATCCCACAACAGACACATACTTCCAATAGGAGTAATCCCACACAAATAGCAATCAGGATGTTCATTAGGATGGAACCCCACCCACCAAACAAGTTCTGGAAAAAGTTCATTAGTGGGTTTGGGCCTGGTTCAGTCATGGCCGATACCTGCTGTATTACCTCTAGGTGATCATTAATCTTGTGTCTATTGTCTGGAATAAACGCACAGCATTCTTTTTTGGTACCACCTCTCGCCGCTAGGGTGAAGTCAAGAGCCATTCGATTTTGTAGCACTACAGTTCTCATTGCATTCAGTTCATCAGTCACCAGTTCAAGAGCAGAAAAAGTTGCATTACTCATTACTTTGAGGAGTTTCGACAGCTTTCTCAACTCCCAGATTGATTTAACTGCTCTGTATGCTGGAAATATTCCAGCCCAGGATATAACATTGTCACTCAAGTCCATATGAGTCAATTTTTCTTTATTCTTCATGGAATTATGGTCTTTCCAACCAGCTTCGATCTGTCCTACTGGATTCACAGGTTTTCCAACTGGACCTTCAGGTTTCCGGGTTACATCTCTCACATTTCGTATCTTTCCCAGAGGTAACTCTGCAGTATGCCTTATAGCTGGAACCAGGTAACCCAAAACACAACTGCCGGACCAATTCTCAGGTAACCACTTATATGCTTTTTTCCCACAAACAAAATAACAATTTTCTACTTTAGTACTGATGCGGGTTAACTCTGCATGAAACATTTTTTTGTCTATAATAGACAGCTGTTTATATAAGACAGGATTATTTCGTACTTCATTCAGTGTTGTTTTCATTGAACTCAGATATGAATCATAATTCGTATTACAAACAGTCCCTTTGTCCTTAACCTTAATAAAACACTTATAAGAGACTGTTATGTTACAATTACTCCAACCCACCTAGAGCGTATCGTTCTTATAAAAACATACAATTCCCTTCTGTGTAATAGGTAAATACAATGCAACTTTGTCTTGTGATCTTACAGATCCTGTATCAAAAAGTAAGTTTTTCCAAGTTTTATTTATCCCCAAGGGGACAGCAGACATTAACAGTCCTCCATATGCTGTTGGTATAGCAGTACAGACCCAGTAATTTGATATGTTCATAGTCTTTACATATACACGCTTCATAGCTAGGTATGTGTTAAAGTTTGGATGCCAGTCTACAGATAGTTCATCACGTTTTTTCACTTTTACTTGTGTGGTCACATGTAGGAAGAACCACAACAAAAGGAAAGTCGTTACAATCATAGTCAATAGATGCATGATCAACAAGATTATTAAGCAATATCTTTTGGGTTGATCTGTATTTTTACTTGTTTTGCTCTTGGTCATTCTGCCTTTGTTGTGTATCAGTCACAAAATGTTTATCAAGTTGAAAGTTCTTTACCGGTTTACAGTGTGTCAAATGGATTCAGGATGTCCTCAGCAATCTTGACTGCAGTAGGCGTTGCCAACTGTACTTGGTATGGTCCCTCCCACTTTGGACTTGCCCAATTCTTCCTCTTTGTAACCTTCAGCCAGATCCAGGACCCTGGAACCAGTACTGCTCCCAGCGGTTCAGTCTGTCTTTTATCTGAAAAAGAGTTAAACTGCAAAACAGCTTTATTTGTTAACAATCTTTGCATGTAGCTAGCTAATGAGCTATCAGCCTCTTGTTCTGCAGGCATGAGAGCTTTCCACTGAGGCACATAATATGCCCTTCCAAATACCATTTCAAAGGGAGTCAAACCCTTTACATTGGGAACCGTTCTCATGTTCAGCAGTGCCAAAGGCAAACAGCAAATCCAGTTTTTCTGTGTATCATAGACTAATTTCCTCAACTTGCTTTTAAGAATTCCATTGTATTTTTCCACCAGTCCTGCAGACTGTGGGTGGTAAGCACAATGATTTTTCAAGGAGATTCCAAAGAATCTCCCAAGTTGGTGGATTGTCTGATTAACAAAATGTGTCCCATTATCACTATAAATCCTTTCTGGTATGCCAAATCTAGGAATTACTTCTTTTACTTGGGCCTTTGCCACTGTTGCTGCATCTGGATTTTTAGTTGGAAAAGCTTCTACCCATTTAGAAAACATGTCTATAATTACTAGACAGTATTTCTTTCCCTCACACTTGCTCAATTCTATGAAATCCATACAGATAGTATGGAACGGATATGGTGGTATGGGAAAGCTTCCTTGCTTGGGTTTGAATGCCCCTTGTGCATGATGTTTATTACAAATATGGCATGCTGCACAAAATTTTTTTGTGTAATTTATGAATCCGTATGTTTGGAATGTTCGATTCACTAACTGTACCATCCCCCCTGTTGAGACATGGCACTGCCCATGGCTCAACAAAGCTGCATATCTAAATAAATTAGACGGCAATATTGGTTTCTTCTCTTTGGAGACATACAGTCCATTTTCGAGGATTGCACCTCGTTTCTCCTATTTTTGTTTCTCAGCTTTAGTAGTTAGTGTCTGCATTGTTTTTAACATTTTTAAATCTAAAATTTCAGAGGGTTGTAATTTCTTAGTTAAAAGTAAGATGTCTGGGTCTGAGGCTGCTTGCTTTGCAGCTGCATCAACTCTTGCATTTCCTTTGGAAATTCTATCCTGTTGTTTTGTGTGAGCTAAACATTTACAAATAGCTACTCTAGCTGGTAACTGAATAGAATCTAATAGGTTCAAAATAAGTTGCGCATGATTAATCGGTTTACCAGTAGATGTTATTATTCCTCTATTTTTTCATTGTTGTGCAAAAACATGTACTGTAGAGAAAGCATACTGACTATCAGTATATATGTTCACACATTTGTCTTTTGCTAAAGTACAAGCCCGTGTTAAAGCTATTAATTCTGCTGCTGGAGCAGATAAATTATGCTGTAAGGGTTGGGCTTCCAAAGTTTTTGTATCTGTAACTGCTGCATATCCTACTAGATTTTTTCCTGTAGGACTCTTCCTGCATGAGCCATCCACGTAAATTGTCATCTCAGCATCATTCAAAGGTGTATCAGTGAGATCTTGTCTAGGCAATGTTATTTGCTCAATTTCCTGCAGGCAACTGTGCGGCATGCCATCCACAGGAGTAGGGAGTAACGTTGACGGATTCAAAGTTGTGCAACGTTCACTCATCATGTGAGGTTGGCTCAGCAGTATAGTCATACATGAAAGGTGTCTAGCAGGAGAGAGATATGCTATTTTTTCCTGCAGTAAAATTATTGTGACTGCATGAGGCACTCTCAATGTGAGAGGGTGGAACAACACTACTGAGGCCGAAGCCTGTACTGCCATTGCAGCTGCGACCACTGCCTGTACACAGTGAGGTAATGACCGTGCCACCAGGTCCAATTGTGATGAATAGTAAGCTATGGGGCATTGCTTATCCCCATGATGTTGCGTCAGAACTGACATCATATAACCTTGCTTACAGTCTACGGTCTGTAAAAATCTTTTATGATAGTTTGGGAGTCCTAAAACTAATGAAGAAGCTATTAATTGTTTAAGTCTGCAGAAAGCCGTTTCTGCTTCAGGTGTCCATTGTAATAAATCTTGTGCTGCCATTGGTGTTTTATATATCAAATCAGCCAGTGGAGCAGATTCCAAAGCATAGTTTGGTATTTAGCTTCGACAAAAGTTAGTCGCTCCCAAGAAGGACATTATTTCCTTCTTGGTTACTGGTTTGGGTGCTGTAAAATCGCAGTTTTTCTGTCTTCATCTAATATTCTACCTTCATTGGATATCACATATCCTAGGTACTTTACCTGTTTTTTCCAAAGTTGTAACTTATTTTTGTTTACTTTATGTCCTTGTGCTGCTAAAAATTTCAATAATGCTATTGTATCCTCCCTGCATTGATGCTGGGTAGGGGCTGCTAGTAAGATGTCATCTACATAAAGCAGAATTTGACTACCTCCTGGTGGGGTAAACCCCGCCAGGTTGCTAGCCATTTCTTGTGAAAATATCGTTGGACTTTTACAGTATCCCTGTGGTAGCCGAGTATAGGTATATTTTTTACCCTGAAATGTAAATGCAAACTAGTACTGGCTATTAGGATGTATGGGTATTGAAAAGAAAGCATTGCTTATGTCTATTACAGTGAAATATTTTTGTTGCGGTTTCAAATCATTCAACAAGGTGTGTGGGTCTGGCACCGTAGGTGCTCTAGGCATTACTGCATTATTTACAGCTTGCAAATCCTGTACCATCCGCCATTTCCTGTTTGCTTTTTTTACAGGAAACAGAGGGGTATTACAAGGTGAATCAAGTGATTCTACCAACACTCCTTCCTTGAGTAATGCTGCTATGATAGGTTTGATTCCCTGTTCTGCATCTTTCCTCAAGGGGTATTGTCTTTTTTGTGGTCTAAATGCCGATTTGGGTGTAATAGTAACTGGTCCTGCTATTTTGATAAGTCCTACATCTGATTTGCCTGTTGACCAAAGAATTTTTGGTATGTCACACAAGGCTTTTTCCTCTTCTTCCAATAAGAATGCTAATCAGCTGTCCTCACTAGCTTGCAAGTGTACAGCTGGGTGTGTCTGTGTTAGCCAATTCAATTTCTGTTTTTGTATTCCCTGCTCTAATAACTCTGAATCAGTTTGTTTTTCCCATCTTGTTACTTTTTCTCCTAAGTCTGCCCATCTCACATTCTTGTCCTTTGTTAAGCTGACATGTGGTAGTCGGTTAGATTTGTACAGTGCTATGAACTCTTGTGGTAATGAACAGCTTACACTGTTTCCCTTAGTATCCCAATACAAAGTTCATAATACTAATCTGTTTGCAGGATTTTTAAATAACTCCTGCTCATATTCTTTATCGGGTCCTGGTGTGCTACGGTAGTATAGAGTACAATGCAATAAATGCTGTCGGTCAGTGTCAAGGGAGGGAGCTTTACTGATGGCTACGTTCATCAGTTCTTCGTTTACTGCCCCTGGACCAGTCGTAACCAGGTCCTGGCTGTACCAATAAAAAGTCTCACCCTCCAGTCGCACCACAAAAGTATCCATTTGCCTTTGTGCCTCCATACCCTGCATGGTGGGAACTACTGCTATGCCAAATACCTGCATAAGGTCTCTTCCTAGTAAGTTTACTGGACATTTTGCAGAAACTACAATTTTACTTCTCTGGGTCATACCTGAAACAGGGTCAGTTATTGCTATATCATGGGAGAGTGGTTCCCTGTATAGCTGTCCGTTTGCTGCTTTTACTAATATGTAATTAGGTGATTCGGAATGTTCTGGTAATTTGGAGGGGTGTACTAAAGTCCGTGATGCTCCTGAGTCACACAGGAATTTCACTTCCTTACCCTCCACCAGAAGTGTAACTTCCGGTTTTGTGTTTGCCAAATAGAGCTCTAAGCTTAATAATGCTAAATCTAGGATTTCACTTTCTTCATTTTCCATATCTACTTGCACTTCCTCTGTTCCTTCCACTACATTAACATGTGTTCTTTGTTTGTTAACCCTTTCTGATGATTTCTGATTTTTATCACTGTCATATAGTCAATCTTTATCATCCTTACTTTCTGTGGTTGCCTTCTTATTTTGCCTACAATCCTTTGCTAAATGTCCTTTTTTACTGCACATAAAGCACTCACCTTTCTTTTTTCTTTCCTCAAAATCTTCTGATCGTTTGTCAAATTGTCTATTTCCTTGGGCATTTATCTTACCCTTTTTACTTGACTGTACTACAAAAACTTCAGCTCCGTCTTCAGCAGTGAAGACCTGTGTCTTCTTTTTCTTTTTGCTATTGAAATGTCTTTCAGCATGTCTAGCATATTCAAGTAGGGCTTGTAACCTACTTGTCCTATGGTCTATCATATGCTTCATAATGAAGCTACTGATAGGTGCAATGCAACCTTTCAAGAATGCATTTTTTAGTTGCTGTTCATACGGGGTATTATGTGTCTGATTTTCAGGAATAGCCATACCACTGTGGTTATTAAAGCATTCCAATAATCTACCATAGTACCCATCAACAGTTTCATTGTCTTGTTGTATGCATTGATTAATGCAAGTCCAATCTGCTCTTGGTTTCCATTTTTCAGAAATTCGGTCTGTAAGACCTATTACTCTATTGTCTAATTCTGCGTCACTATGTGGGAGTGGCTTAAGTTCTGCGTTACAAGGATTCCAGGTGCCACAAATCATGTGCCAGTCTGGACCTACAATCTGTCTAACCACCTTTTCTACTTCTTCCCCATTCAAGTGGTAACTTAGTCTCATACCTTGTAAATCTTGTAAGAACTTTGTGTAATTGACTTTCGGATGGGGGATTCCTTCTGTAGCCTTCCGGATATCTTCCGGTGTCCATGGTCTAGACACTAAAAGAGTCGGATCCTGTCCTTTCTGTCCTGCTTGAGGATTTGGTACCTCAATAAGTGGACAGATTTCTTCCTCATTTTCCTCTAGTGTGTTTCAACCTATTTGATACAAATCTGTGTCCCCAAGCGTTTTATGTGTCCGGTACCTAGTTTCAATAGGATCTCTAACAAATGGTTTCTGTGCCATTGTAACATCAGGATAATATGGAGGTGGACTGGCTTGTCCACTTGCTTTATATCCTGAAAAAGGCATTGGAGGGGGTGGGGGAGGAGGAGCCATCGCTATTACTGTATTATTATCTTCTTTGTCTAAAAATAATGTTTTAGAACTTTTGGTTCTCTGTTCCCTTCGGTTTACTTCCTCAATCCACCTGTGTGCCTGAGGAATACTCAGCTGCTGCTGCTGCTTTTTTGTCTGTCCTTTAGCGTCAGATTTAAGTTGCTTTAAAAGTTTAACTAACGAAATCTTATCCAATTTACCATCAAATCCATATTTATTAACCCATTTTGCGTAATATCTAACATTATCAGCTCGTTGTGATTGCATATATTTTGCATCTTCAGTTAGGGGCGGACCTCGCGATATTTTAGTGCACTGATTTCCCATATTAAGAAAATGTTACGTAACCCTTTTTTCACCACGTGATATTTCAGTTCCTTACACAGTTTATCTAGAATGACTGTCTACCTTATTCTGTTTTCCTGATCTCTGACAAAAATATACAGTAATTTCCTTTGTCCCTGATCTGTACAACAAATCTCTGACAATAACATTTACTGTAACCTAGTCCCTGATCTAATACAGAAAAAAGGCAAATATCTTCCTACCCGAGCCTCCTGGTTCAACCAGTTTCAAGACCATTCTCCGGCCGCAGATCAGAAAGTGGCCAGCCTCTCAAAACTACAATTCAGTCGGAGGTCTTTTACAGTTTAAGAAGAACCATTTCGGTAGCTTCTCCTGCGCAGTATTTGACCACCGATGCACTCTGATCTGTAGCTGTCTGAGGGTTTCCGGCCAAGAAGGACCAATCTGTTAGATAAAAAATGAGATTACAACACAGGAGGCTCAGATCCAAAAGTTTACTAGTGCACACCAGGAGGCAAAAAACGTACAAGTACAGAATTTTGTCTGACATGATACAGGAAGTAAGCATTCTTTATAGTAGTCAATTTCTAATTTGTGCCCACCTTTCTGACGTGGTTAGTCACAGGGCACCTACATCATTAAGATTTACAATATTCTATTCATAAAGATTGTTTATGCTATAGTTTTCAAAAAGTTTTCTCATGGGAATAATACAGCCTTGCAAAGCACCTGGTCAATTATAATGTCTCTCTGTAAATGTTACTTCTTCAAGGTTTCTGGCCTGCTAGAATACAATAGCTGGTTCAGTCTTGTAATACAGTCTTTGTTCTTCTTTGCAACATTCTCCCGACAGCTGCATCTTATTTTGGCAACATTCGCAAGGCCAATTGTCCCAAAGGAAGGAAAAGAAAATCTTCAATACTTCATACATTTAATTTCCTGACCCAGCAGATAATCATTCGTGAGAAACATAAGCTTACTAAGCTAGCTGCTGCCAGGGTCAGAGTTCAAATACACTGCATCTCCAAAGCTTCAAGCAATTGCATGTAGTTTCATTCTTATTGCCATATTGTTAATAGAATAAAATGCATTATACACTATTAGTTTTAAACTAACACTCCATATATGTTTAAGTACATATTTTTCTAACATCTGGCGTCTTTGCCCATTCTGAGCCCCATCATCATGTAGGCATTAATCCTTATCCATTCCTCTGGCAAACACCTTTCCATGCTATCATCCTTCCCCAAAAGGCAAAATTCCAGTGCCTTGCTTTTTTTTGTTGTTGACATTCTCCCATGATGCTTTTCTGCACATTTTTCTTATCTGCCTACATTTACTCTATCTATATGGGTAATCTGCTTCTGTCTCTCTGCATGCTCAGTACTCACTAATCACATTCCTCTTGTTTTATTTTGTATTGTTTTCTAAATATTATTGAACTAACATACCACCTGCGCAGTAACTGTATGGGATGGTCATGCACAGGCCCTCTTCTGACACCTGGAACCTTTTTTCATTGATCCAGTCTACCTCCATACTTCCCTGTCTCTAATCTAGCTATTTTACAACCTTTCATAACATTTCCTTTCACTCTACTATGCAGTATCATTATGTATCACTCATACTCACCTCTTCTTTTGCAGTAAAACATGCAGTAAATGTAAAGGTATTTTCTGTCGTATTGGAGTACATTAGTATAGAACATGACTGTAACATTTCAGAATGTTCTGTTGTATGAGTCCTCCCCTTCGTGACACCGTTATCCTGATAAATTCCAACTGTATGGGCTCAGGAATACTAGAAGGATCACTTCTAAATGGGAATCCAAATTCCTTCATTGTATTACAGAAGTTTGAAAGTCTTCACTTTCCACAAGTATTACTATTTGTGTACAGTACTTTAGTTAGTTAAACGGCACAATGCTGGGTAATCCTATGGGCTAGGCTTGTAAAGGCTCCAGGGCCATTAGCCCAGTATATACCTATGAACCTATGAAATATCTCAATAGGCCTTGTTCAGAGGGTTGAGGCAAAATTATGAATTATTTTTAGTTTTCACATGAATACAGCAGATTTACATAGTATGTTGATTAGCTGATTCCTTCACTGCAGTCTGACATTTAACCTGATAAAAATGATGATATGAATAAGAAATACCAAACCATTTAAGAAAAATCCATTATTTCAAGAGGGCATAATTAATTTTCTCATACAGTGACCCATATCAAGTTACTGTGGTTGTCCTGCTAAGCAACAATTATTTTTAAGACCTATTTTAAATTAGCACTTAAGACATAGGCACACATACATTTTTATAAAAGAATACAAACCATATTAATGTTTCCAGTTACACACATTATACACCAGATATGTTCTTTCTTACAAATAGCATCAGTCCAGCATTACATAACTTGCTCAGTTCCTGTCTTCCCTTAAACCTCATTCCTTCCCCAGAACATTATTCTACATATTGTTTTCCCCAATTTTCATTAATTTCTATGTAATTTGCAACTTCTCTTTTCAAAAGATCTCACTTCCAGTTCTTTTATCTCTTACAATATTCAATACTTCAGATACAGTTGGTTTAGACTGATTTTCATTTTCAAGTAATAGCTTTTTGGCAGCCACTAGAATTAAACTTAACAAGGCCTTACTATGTCTCGGCAATTCAGATCATGTGTCACAGCTCAAAATAATTATTTCCTTAGTTACACCCATTTGCTCACCCAATATTTCTGACAGATTACTCTGTATGAAATTTTGAAAATCTACAACTTAATACACTCCCAAAACAATTGTTCCTAGTTACCTTTTTCTTCCCTGTCACACCTCCAACATTTGCCATCTACCTAAGGAAAAAATCTTTGAAGACTACTTGTGGTATAAAAATACCTATGCAACACTTCCAAGCAAAAATCCTAAACCTAATAGACTTTGCTACATACATATGTTATCCCATTGTTGACTTTTAAGTTGTTTATCCAGTCTGTCTTCCCAATCTTTTCTAACCTTCTCTGATTGATTCCTATAGCTGTACAATATTTTATGTGCCCTACTAATTATCCCTTTTTAACAGCAGCTTCTGCTTTAGATTAATCTAAAAACTCTACCAAAGCAGGTCTTTCACTTAGGATTCCCCTATCTTGTTCTCTTTGCCTATAATCTGATATCAATCCCTTGAAGGGAAAGCAATCTGTAACCTGCAGTCCAGACGCTTCTTGGCCTCAACCCATTGCATTAGCCTTCCCTCTCTAGTTATTTGTTCCAAATACCTTGGTTCCTTTGACAGTTGTCTCCAATAAATTCCAGCCCCCTCTTGTCTATTCTCTGTACCCCTACTTGCAGTCACCCCTATTGGCAAACTCTTTCTTTATTCGGCTGATGGCTAATTTCTTAGAATACATTTTGTTACTTCATTAATTTCTCCAAGTCTTTTGGGTTTCTAATACCATGACGGGAATGGACCCCATTCTTAAGTCAAAGTATGATTAAATTTCATGAAATTAGTATTTTTTCAGTCTTTAATATTAGCCAGAAGTGCTCTTTGCAGCACCCACAATGTGGCCAGTAATGACTCCTTCTGCAGTTTGTATGGAGTTACAAGTATTGGTAACTTATTTAAATACGATTGTAGATTATTTTTTATAATACCCATTGCTACTACTACTACTACTACTACTACTGGAACTATCTGGGTATCTTCTTCCACACTGATCTCATTTCTGCCTGCAAATCCTAATATTTTATGACTTTGTATCTCTATGTACTCAAGACACTGTAGTCACTGGGTGTAGCTATTTCAGTGATCAATGCTACTTTTGTCTTTTTTCATGGACCACTATATCTGGTTTTCTCACATTTGTATTTTGAACTGTTGGCAATTGGTGATTCCATGTGATGTAGACTTTATCATTTTCTGTGATGCTTTTTGTCTAGAGTTTTTCAGCTAGTAATGCTCAGTGCAACAGTCTTGTCATGTTATTATGCCTTTCAGTGTACAGTCCATCTGCCATTAGTATGTCACAGCCAGTAACAAGGTGTGCAAATGTTTCCAGTTCTGTTTTACAAAACCTACATTTGTCTGCTTCTGTCATGTGTTCAATGGACTTTGTAAACCAATGTGTACATAGTCTACTATCTTGGGCCTTCAGTATTAACCTTTCATCTTTTGGTTTTAATTCACCTCTCCTTAACTATTTTAACTATTCTTGTATTTGATCCTGAGCAATATGAGGTTGTTCCAGGAGTTTTCTATACTTGCAACTATATGCATTTTCCACATTTATTGCCCTCTCATCTGATCCTTCACCTTATAATCTTTCTTTTGTTTTTTGGCTTTCATTGCTGCCTGATTGTTATCTACTTCTGGTTTGATTTCTATTCCTGTTTGACGACGATATGCTTCTGCTAAACTAAGCCAAGATGTCATGTTAGACTTGTTCTATTCATGTTTCAAAACTTCCACTACATTTGGGTCTTTTGAGGTCAGCAGATATGTATGCAATCCCACTATCGCAGATCTATACATGTAATTAATTTTGAGGAGGTCCATACCTCCTTCAGAATGGGAAATATATAATCTTGGTGTGCACTGGTTTTTATAAATCATTTGATGAGCATGAAGCATCCTTCTTGTTTTCCTGTCAAAACTGTACAACACCTTTTAGGGCCAGTCGATCACTCCAAAATTGTAAGTTAGGACAGGAAGAGCAACAGGAAGAGCAAATTGGTTTACAGCTTGGACTTTGTTCTTCGATATCAATACTGTTTTTAGTATTAATTTAAGCCTTCTGAAATATTTTCTTACTGAGTTTTATTCGCATTTGTTCATGTTTTATTATTGTTCCTTCATCAGTTCCCAAATATTTATACACTCCTCTTGGTCAAGTTCTTTTATATCACATTTCTGTCCCAAACTGATGTTTTTTTTTTTTTTTTTTTTTTTTGTAGCTTTCCTGCTTTAAAGGATGCTTTTGCACATTTATCAAGAAATAACATTCTTATATCATCTGAAAAAAAGTTTTGACCACTTGTAGTTGTGGTTTCAGTTCCTCCTTGAATGAACTATAGTTTTAAATCATCTACAAAAGGAAGATAAGTCTTTACAATTTGTTGTTTTCTGGGAGCCAAATTATAGCCATGACCTAATCTGTTAAGTAGATAGCTTAATGGGTTAAGGGCAGGACAAAAAAAACAGTTGTGAAAGAGAGTCACCCTGGAATACCCCCCTTAGATTTTTTTATCCCTGGAATAGCAATTTGTCCTTTATCATGGCTTAACTGCAGTGTGGTTTGCCACTGTTTCATGGTTGCTATAATGTAATCGATCAGTGTAGGGTGTATCTTATACATTTTAAGCACTTTTTTATCCATGAATATGGAATTCTATCAAATGCTCTTTTGTAGTATATCCATGCCATTCTTAGATTCTTCCCTTTTTTAGTTTTCCATTATGACTTTATTTAACATCAAATGACCCTTTGTTTCATGCAACATTCTTTTATTACCCATTTGTTCAATTGCCATGATTGATTTTTTTTTTTTTGTAAATGACTATAAACTCTATCAGCATCAGTTCCAGTGTATAGTTTATATGTCATCATATTATTGGTCTGTAGTTTTTAGGATAACATGCAGGTTTGGTCTTTAGTAGGATAGTAGGAGTATTATTTTTCCTATTGTGAGCCAGGCTGTTGTCTGTTCAAGGTGTGCATATAAATAGTTCTTATTCATGACTAAATCTTCATGTAAAGATGTTAATACTTTTAACCAGAAGTTAGGTACTGCATCTGGGCCTGGGTTTTTCCCTGTTAGGAGCTTTTCTTAACTTTGTTTCAATCTCTCTGGCTGTTACATCATCCCATTGCATATCCCACACATTTGAACTTCTTATTCTTTCTTTTTCCTTTTCTGTCATTTAGCATCTTTGTTATGTTCCACAGTGTCTTTATAAATATTTCTCCAATATGTAACTATTTCTTCTTCTTTTGGTGGTGTTTCAATTCATTTTGCCTTGTTTCCCAATTCTCTACAAAATTTTTTTGGGTCATCAATACATTGCTTATTTTTGTTCTTTTCCTTTATATTTGTCTACATATGTTCTAATTTTTCTGCCTGTGCTGATATTAGTTAATTTTGTATGGCTGTTGTTATACTCCTTAAGGATCTGCAAATAAAATCCCACGCTTTCCTTATTTCTTAAACTTCTCCCTTAGTTCATCATCCCTTTCCACTTTTGAATTATAACTTTCTACTTGTATGTACATGAGCATAAAATATCCCATCAAATCAGAGAATGCCAAACCACTTTTGTACACCATTGCAAGAATCAGCTTATCCCACGTAACCCTTACCCTGTTCCTCTCATATAGAAACTCCTTCAGCTCTATTAAGCATTTTGTTTTCTATAAACTGCCATAATGAATGTATAAACAACTGTCTTGACTATTATCAAATCTACATAGAAGGGAGTTTAGTGGTTTAATACTCATATTTTCAATAAACTGATGCCAGAATATAAAGTTATTTTCCTTTAATTTTTGCATCACATTGATGTAGAAATATCTAGGCAATCAGGGGAGTATGCTATAGGGAATATAAGAAATAGGAACTGTTTAATGCTGTAATTACAATCAATTATATTTTAAAGTTTAAAATATTCGATTAATGCCATAAGAAAAATTATCAAACTTCTTATTAAATAAACAAAATTCACATAAAAGCCGATGAACTCTACTTATTCTGTATTTTTCCTTAAATTGATTTTCTATAGTTCTGACATCAGTTATATGAATCTCATGTATTATTTTCCAGCCAGATATATAGGTAGGTGAGATCCAATGTAATAATTACATTAATTATAACTGATTTGGAATAAAGATCTAAGCTAGGGAATGCTATCCCATTACTGTTCCAAGCTCTAATGTGCCATTTGTATGCAATCCTAGGTTTATGGAGAACCATAAAAATGTAAGTAGCATGGAATCTAATATTTTTAAATAAGTTTTTGGGAGGTGGTAGTATCAATGACCGTATATAAAACAAAATTTTAGGTAAAATTATCATTTTAATTATCTTCCATTGTGAAGAACATTTTATTCCATCTTTAGATTAGTTCACTAATGGTGGTTATTAAATTATTGTAGTTTAGTTTAACAGAATCTTTCCATGTAGTCTTTATACTGACACTCAAATATTCTAATGCATCATTCTCCCAATTAAACAGACTATTCTCTCTTAGGTTTTTGTTGATCTTTTTGTTAATTAGTAATGTTTTGGATTTATTATGATTACATTTAAGCCCTGAAATTATTTCAAACTTGCTTAAGGTATTTATAACATCACGCAAAGAACCATCACTATCACCCAATGTTAACAACATATCATCAGCAAATAATTGTATTTTAGGGCAATATTCCTTATAAACATGAAAGCCTTTTATATTTTGCTTGCTTTTGATATATGTAGCAAAAGCTTCCATTGAAAGAGCAAACAATAATGGTGACAAAGGACAACCTTGTCTAGTTACCTTGAGTATTTCAAGTGGTGAGGATAGACATGATCTGATTTCACATAAGCTTGTGCCCCACTATACATTTTCATTATTAAGTTGACAAAATCTGAGGAGAATTCAAAACCAATCAGAATTCTTTGTAGATAAGACCAAATAATAGAATCAAAAGCTTTTTCTATGTCTAGGCTGATAATAGTTAGTTGTTTTTTGTATTTGCATGCTATGTCTGTTAATGATAGTAATTTAATAATGTTATCTTGCACTTCTCTATGAAGAATGAACCCTGTTTGATCATGCATTAGATTAGTTAATATTTTCTTTATCCTATTAACTAATATTGTCATAAAAAATTATAATCAGTGTTTAGTAATGAAACTGGTGTATATGAATCACAAGATTTGGGGTCCTTACCTTGTTTTAAAATGGGGGAGATGATTGAATATTTCCACAATGAGGGTGTTATACATTTTTGCTTAACCATAGTAAAGGCACTCACCATTTTCTTTATTATATTTTCAGGAAAAAATCTTATATAGTTCAGGAATTATTCCATCCAGTCCTGGAGCTTTATTATCTTTTACATATTTTATTTGCTCTTTCACTTCTGTTAGTGTTATTTGTTTATTTAATATTTTATTTTGTTGCATTGACACCTTAATAGTTATATTTTCTTAAATATCCTTCAATTTCTGAGTACCTTATTTTCTTTGCTAGTGGCTTTAAATGTAAAAAAATAGGGAAAAAGGACACCTAAGCCCAGTTCCTCTTGTCATACATAACATATTAGAGAGGAACCTTACCACTTTAATTCTTTTCTCTTATCCCTCATTTATCCTCCTAATGAATCTTATTATTGTATCAGAAAATGCAAGTGCTTCAATTGCCTGCTAATGAAATCACAGTTTACTCTGTTGAATGCTTTGTCTGCATCAAGACCCACAAACAACAGCAGTATTTTGTTACATTCTGTTTCTGCATCATCATTATTTTGTTAATGTTGTCAGATGTTTGCTTCCCTTCCACAAAAACACATTTATCTGTATCTGTCAATTTTGGCAACAGCTTTGCCATTCTTTTAGCTAGTATATAAATTAACACTTTATATTTGTGGTTTAAAATTGAAAAGAATCTATTTGAAGCTGAGTTTGTTGGGTCTTTACTGTATTTAAGTATTATTTTAAAATATTATTAAACAAAACATTTTAGATTTTTATCACTTTCTTCCCTCCTCACTTCCAAACTACCACAGGAATATCATCTGTTCCTGGAGACTTTCCTGCAGATTGATTATACATCACCATTTTTATCTCATCTCATCCTAAATTAACTGTTAATTGTTGGGACTCCTCTACCTGTAACCTTGGCATACTTAAGTCTACTATACATATTTCAATTTGTGCTCTTTTTTATTTCCACATTTCTCTACTTTATACAAATTTTCTTAAATTTCCTAAATATCTCTAATGCTGATACAGGACTCCCTGTTATTTTTCTTTGTATATCTGAGATCTGTAGATCTGAGATCATCCAGAAAGGATCTTAGATGTACATGGGGAAAATGGAAGTTCTGAAAGTAAGACAGAGGCTAGAGGATATGTTAGTAGGTATCAGGAGGAAGTGTGTAATAAATATAAGAGGTACATATGTTAACTTAAAAGCCATGTCAAAATATGCAATTATATTGACCCTACATAAAGTTAAAAAGCAATAGGTCAGTGGATTTAAGAAATATTCCAGGTAGTCTTTAGAAAATGTACAGGGTAACCTAGCTAAACCTTTATGTATTTTATTTATCAAGCTTCTCTGTGTGGATTTTCAATTAATATATTTCTAGTTAATCACTGTATATTAATCAGATCAGACAATAACAGTAGAAGTAGCGAACTTACACTCGACTTACGTCACAAAAATAAGAATATGAAATATTGTACAGAATTACTAAGTAATCAAAAGTAATCTGAGCAGGGCAGGCAGTCCGTTTCAGTCGAAAATCCTTTATTAAGTACACAGACAAGCGATTCAAGTAAAAAAAAATAACAGAGTAATAGTTTCCTCACAAGCTCTCTAAATATATGCATCCATTTTATCAGGCAAGGGAGTGGTTTATTGTGCTGTAAAACTAAGTCTTATTGGTATACATGTAATTCACAAATCTTCCCTTGTCAGTGTGACATTTGAGCTGGTCCTGCCCTTCTTAGTAGCTGTCATAATAATATAACCCTTATGTACTTTAAAGAAAATATATAATGATGTGGTACCTCTTATTTAACCAAGATTATTAAGTAGATTATTAAGTCTACAATTTTATCCAAGACAATGTACTACACGGCTGGAAACATATAAACCTTATTCCATCTGGCAATAAAAAAATATATATAAATATATACATACACACTTTGCATGTCAAAAATCAGTTGTAAAAATCATATTCTATTTTCATGACCTATTGTTAACAAAGATCATTTTCTTCCTTCTAGACTTCTTCAGGTCTGTGATGAACAACTCGCATAATTAGTATTGTTATTACACATCATTTTGAATAAAGTGGAAAAAAGAGAACAAGAAAAAGAAAAAATGTATGATGATGGAAACAAAATATACACTTTAATTAAAACTGAGTTGACATTGTATTTAAAACCAACTGGAAGGATAAAATAAAATATAATTAGTCATGTAAACAATGTGGCAATTTTCTAAGTTCCAGTACACTTTTAATTGAACAGTGGTAGTTTAGTCCAGGTTTCCTAAAAGAGTTCAGCTTTAATTGCCACTCATGTTTCTCCATAATATTTGGGATGTCTCCTTCAGGATCACCCATGCCTATGTGATCCAGGATCTGGAACTTAAAACCTGTGTGTCTTTTATGAAGAGAAAGGTGTTTGGCTAGTGCATTATTTTTACATCCAGAGCGGATTTATGACAGATGACATGAAATCCTACGCTTAAGTTTATTTTCAATCCTGCCTACATAAACTCCATCACATTCATTGCACTGTGTCCTGTAAATTACTTTTGTAGTGGTACAGTCGCCCCCTGCACTGGTCTTAATGATTTTCTTTAAATAAGGGCAATATAAACTATCACCTTGCTGTATAAATATACAAAATATACAATTACCTTCACATCTTTTGTGTTTTTCTCATATGGTCTAGGTTTAAATCCAACAAAACTTCTAATGTCCCTGGCCTTCCTATAAACAAAGGATGGGGCTTCACCTAAGATGTTAATCAGAAAAGGGTTTCCTATGACAATGACCCAGTTTTCTTCAATAACATGTTTTGATACTGAGATAATCAGACATGTATGTCAGGATGCAGCTGTTTTTGCATTTGTTATTTTCTGTAAAATTTCTTAACATTTTCTACTGGGGAGGTTAAGTGAAGGTGCTTCAGTCCTTTTCAGTTCTATAATGGGTTCAAGGATGTTTTTTAACATCTGATTTTCATAGCCTCTCTGTAGAAAATCATTCTCTAAGTTGTTCAGGTTTCTCAAAAATGGTTCCCTCTATTGTGGTAATTCTAGCTAATCTATAGCCCTGGGATTTCACTACATTATGCTTGGTTTTTGTAGGGTGTAGACATTTACTGTGGAGTACTAAGTTAACCCTCGTTGGTTTTCTGAAAAGATCAGTGGTGATTCTGTTATTGTTGGTGTCCTTGGAAATCTACATATCTAAGAAAGTGGTTGAAGTATAGCTATGGGAAGAGGTAAACTTCAGGAAGGGGATTGTTTGATTGAGGTAAGTGATAAAATCTCCAAGCTGCAAGGTGTCACCTTCCCACACAATAAAGATGTCATCAATAAAACATAAATAGCATGTGATATGCTGCATATAGTCTGTGTTGTTTAACACAAAATCCTCCTCCCACTTGCCCAGGGCTATGTTAGCAGCCCCCATTGCTATACCAGTTTTTTTGTTTGTAGTGTTTCTTATTGAAAGCAAAAAAAAAAAAAAAATGAAGTCCAGTACAAGGTTAATAAGCTTGCTTAACTTTTGCAGTTGTGCCTGTGTACCTCGATTATGTTTCTTAAAAGATTCCATAGCTGCTGTTGTATAGTAATTGTGAGGGAGCACTGTGTACAAGGATTCCACATCAATAGTTAATAAAATACTGTCAGCTTCCACTGTAATGTTTTTTATTTTCCTCAAAAAATCCATTGTACGTCTTATGTATGATTTATTCTTTTCTGCTAAAGGTTTCAGCAAGTAATCAAGGTAAATGGCCGTGGCTTCAGTAAGGGAACCTCCACTTTCTACCACCAGTCTATAAGGTGGGTCTTCTCTGTTCTTGTGTGGCTTTGGTATTCCAAAAAAGTAAGGTAAATGTGGGCATGGGCTCCATAAATAATTATAAAGATTTTCAGTAATAAGTTTTTCTTCCCATAATGTGGTGAGATTAGTGTTCCATATGCTCTTTTTATGTCACCCATGATAAATAACTCATAAAATCTGTTATCTTCCAGCATGTTCTCTATCTTTTGGTTGTAGCTAGTGGTATCAGTCACAAGTATACCTCCTCCCTTGTCTGCCTTCATTACATGTCTGGATTTATCATTGCCTAGCTTGATCAAAACTTTTCTTTCTCCCTGTGTTAAGTTGTAAAGTTTTTTCTTAGGAGGGATTTTTTAAGTACTTTACTGATATCCATCTCATATTTCACTTTGAAAGTAGTTAATGTTTGATGTAGTGGTGGCCAATAGCTGCTAGGCCTTTTTACAGTTTCATCAATAGGCTTTTTTTCAATGTCATTAATTTTGCCATGAAACTGTACTCTTAAGATGAGCTTCCTCACAAACATCTTAAGGTCTGTCAGTACCTGAGAAACCTCACTCCTGCAGCTTGGTACAAAAGTAAGTCCTTTGGATAACACACTTTTTTCATCTTCAGTCAGTGCTTTAACAGAGTGGTTCCAGATAAGTGGAGCATCTGTTATTGTGGCACCTGTTATTGTGCCTATTATTGTGGCTGCTTCCTCCATCTGTCCCTGGGACCTGGGTTGTAGTTGGGGATCCAATCAATATTGCCCAGGTATTGTATTCCCTCATCCCTGTCCACTGTTTGGTTCTCCTGTCTCCCTGAGGGTTTGTGGATAGGGTCTGAGACCTCTGGAATTCCTCCTCTGCTTTCTGGAGTCTCGATGGGTTGTAGTAGTATTACTTGCTGTGGTGGGGTGATCCTGGTAAGAGGGACAAGCTCTGGGGCTCTGGCGGTGGTCATCGTTCTTGTTCCGGTACAATTACTGTATAACAGCAGCTATGGAATCTTTTAAGAAACATAATCAAGGGTCCCAGGCTCAGACAGAGGAACCAGCCACAATAACAGGTACAGTAACAACAATAACAGTTGGTCCACTTACCTGTTATTAGTTTTACCTACATAAAAAGCTTGGCAACTGTTACAGCTAGCCAGATATACAAGACTAGTAATCTTACAATCAGCATAAAACTCAAACCTAAAACATCTAGAGGTACTTGGATGTACAAACATATTCATACTAGACATGTAATTACAAGCCTTACATGATCTACATGGAAACGTACCTAGTCTAATCAACATAGTAGTTTGTTTTGTAAAAGGTCTATAGCACAACCACCTCTTAAGAGATAAGTTATTTCTAAATAAAACTAATAAAATGCTCAAAGAGCCTGTGCTTCAACATTTAGGGGATATTAGAAGAAAGAATTCTTTGTGTCCTGTTTAAACATATTAAATCTAATAATGGACATTCATTCAATTTTACTGTTATTGAAATCACAAAAGGTGATGTTTGGGGTGGGGATATCATTAACAAAACTGAACTGGCAGAAATGAAATGGATAGCTGCTCTACAAGCGCATAGATCACCAAGGTTAAATGTCACTATACCTTTAAAACCTGATTTAAAGGTTCATCCTCTACCTCATTAATTTACTGTGTTTTTGATTGGTTACTAAGTGTTTTAAATAGCTGTCTGTTTGTATGGTAGTAGGATCTGTTGAAGCACTGTGTGTGAAAGCACTTATCCTTTTTTATTATTTTTTTACATTTTAATAAAATTGTGGTTTTATGCACCTAGCCTTGGTGGTTGGACTGTTTTTCTACTTCATAATTTATGCCATTCTGACAGACTGACCTTTAGTTTTGTGCATTACATTACCCTTGCTGACTTTTTCTAATCATAAAATTTGAGAGACACTATGTATCTTTAAATATGCACATGAGTGCAAATGTGGCAATACATCTGTATTTGCTACAAACGCAGGGCAGCAAGAAGGTTAGGTAAAATAAATGTCCAATGTAACAATGTTTTATCTCTGAATAGTAAAGAAATGCAGATTTAGAAAAAAAAGGATACGGGAATATTCACTATTGTTAGATTGCCAGAACTGAAATTTGTGATCATAAAAAAAATCAGCTTTGATCAAAATGAAGCCATATTGGCCCAAAAAACATACAGTACATTAAGCATTGAGATTGCTCTCCAATAGCGGGAAAAAGATAAATGCATCAAGAGCTTCCCTAGTATAAGACCCTATCTGAACAGCAGATAAGAGTACTTAGCAAGTGTTAACATTCGTTAAGCACCCCCTAAGTGCTATTAAAATCAGGTCTTGTGTGAGGGATGAACAGACAACAGTGTCAACTAGCAAAGAACTGTGACGGAAAGTAAAACAGCTTTTAAAAGAGAAGCATTTAAGACCCATTTTGAATAAAAATAAATTTGTCTTACGTGACACAAAGCAATTTTTGGTAGACCTCTATGAATGCATCACACATTGTGACAATATTAATGCTTGTTATTTTGTCACCCTAGATATACAGTCCTTGTTCACTGTAATACCCAATGAACTAGGTTTAACTTTTGTCACTAATTATTTAAAAGAATGTAGTGACTATTCTGAATTGTTGATAGATCTGATTGTCCATTTTCTTGAACTTGTGCTTTATAATAACATGTTTATGTTTGATGATAAGATTTTTAAGCAACATGAAGGCGTAGCAATGGGCACTCCTTGTGCCAACAGCTATGCCAACATGTTTCTAGCATTTTGGGAACAAGAAGTTTTGTTTAAAGAAAAGTTTTTTAAGGAATATGTCATCTTCTTTCATAGATTTGTAGACAATGTCTTTTTTCTATGGAATGGAACAGTAGATAACTTAGAAAAGTTTTTAAACATCATGAATAGCTTGACAAATTGTTTGAAATTCACTATGCAATACTCCTATGAGAAAGTGGTGTTCCTAGATGTTTATGTAGAAAGGTTACACAATGGTCTCATCAACACAGGGGTATATCGGAAACCTTGTCACAGCAACATGTTACTACATAGGACAAGTATGCACCCACCCCACATTTTTAAAAATATAATTAAAGGACAATCTTTAAGATGTTCTAGGCTAAATCCGTCAGAAATAGGCTTAGAAAAAGATCTGTCATGTTTACGAAATAGATTAATGAATAGGGGCTACAAAATTAGTGAAATAGATCAATACACTACTGAAGCCCTCAATTCACATGATGCTAGAGGTAAACCTTATTTTGGTCCAGTACAGGATATCATTAGAACTGATATTTCTTCGACACCCTTGAATGTCAAATTTGCAACAAGTTATACAACAGACTTATTTGAAGTCAAGAATATCATATGTAAACATTGGGATATACTAAAGGCTGATGAAGAGATTTCTAACATAGTTGGCAAAGAACCCTCTTTTATATATAGGAACAGAAACATCTTAAAAAGACTCCTATGTTATCCTAAGAAAGCTATACAGCATGTTAGTTCAGGACATACAGAAAAATGTGGTCATTGTAATTTTTGTTGTTATATTGACAGCAATACCACATTTATCCATCCAGATAATGGTAAAACATTTTATTTTAGAACACATGCGAATTGTATGACACCTAACATTGTTTACCTGGCAGTTTGCAAAATATGTTCATCATTTTATGTGGGTAAGACGAACCGCCCACTACGTGACAGGATAAGAGAGCATATTTATAACATCAGAAAAGTAATACACAGAATGCTTTAGCCAAGCACACTGTCTTACACAACACTCAACATGAATTTCAATTTAGGGTACTAGAAGTAATAGAACCTAATGCAAGAGGAGGTAACATAATGACATATACAGAGGAGAAGGAAAACAACTGGATTATTTTGCTAAGAGCAGATAGAGGCTCAGGACTAAATGACAAAGTCTCTATCAAACCTGTACTTAGAAAACGCAGACACATAAAGATATGAGAATATTTAGTCATTTTTAAATTGTAATAGATATATATAAATAATTTTTATAATGCATTTTAATAACAAGAAAACTTTTATAAAAGTTTTATACTATCATTTGTTGTATTCAAAGGATGCGCTTTTTTAAATGGAGTTAGTTTTTTATATATATATTTTTATATATATATATATTTTTATATGATTAGTAGCAGTAATGAATGCACTGATATACTTTTGTATTTGCTGCTTTAAATGTTAAGTGAACTAATTGATGTGTGATGATGATTGGTTCATTTGAATTGTACTCACCATGTGCTTTAGTATTTAAACTGTCTATGTTAAGTAAACATTGTGATCTGATGAAGCTATCTTTTAGCGAAAGCGCTTATCCATTGTTTTACTAATAAAAGTATCTGGCTTTGAATATAAGATTTGACCCTTGCTTTTGCTCTTGTGCTACGTTTTTTATTATAGCTTTTAAAAGCTATTGAAACTCACTCTGCCACACCTACAAACTAAAAGTGTCAAATAGTGTTTAAACCTTTGTTTTAAAGGGACACTTTGTTTCTTCCTCTTAAATCTGTGACAGTGCTAAACTGTTTTACAAGCTTTGAAAAGATTTGAAAGCCAGCAAAATATGTAATAGTCCTAACACTTATTTCTGTAACTAGTTAAATATGGCGCACATAATGTTCCATGCACTGCAAAGAATTATGATCAGATCTCTCTGCTCATAACATTATTATGTGTCCTTGACATGTCTGCCAAGACTCACCTCTTGAGCAGATTTCTTGGCATCCATATCTCAAATGCATGATAAGCTTGATACGGTCAGAGACCCTTTCATAATCCTCTGAGTAGAGCTGCCCACGTGACATGAACAGTTATGTGTAATTAGATTATACTTACCCATTAGTCTGACTATACAACATCAACATATAAAATGAAAAAAGCTAATGATAAATGGAAAATAAAAAAAAGGAAACATTTAAAAACTGAGCAGTAATCAAGAAAGATGTTCCACTGTTGCACTAATCAGCACACTGAAACAGAGATCAGTGCATCTACAAACAGAAATCAGTACAACCACCATTTTCTATGATGTGGACTGCTAAGATGGTAAACTGAACTCGGCAACAGAGGAAGCAGAAAAATAAATTTCTACCTCTTCACCACTCCAATAAATAAAATGCAGTCCAGACTGAGTATATAGATAGATGTTGTGTTAATAAAATATGGGAATGCACCTATGTACATATACTGATGCAGACACACTCCACCTTTAATCATGCCTTACAAAAAAGTGGAAGTGGCACCAGCTGCACTAAAAAGGGAAAATGATGTACACGTGTCATCCTGTACACAGGCATGTGCATGCATAGCACAACTCCAGTAATTCCCCACGTGCTAAACGTAGAGAAGTAATGGAACAAAAATGAATATCCCAAATGGAATGGCATTATTTTAGAAAAGCAAAGTCCTTTGGCAGTTGCTGCAGTGGTTTAAGGATATTCCTATTGTCAAGGACTTGAATCTCTTGCCCTCTCTGCATCTAACTGCATGATTCTGAGTGAGCCATTTAAACAGACAGTATCTTCAGACTGAGGCTGAAAAAGGTACATGGAGAACACTGCTCTCCTCTGGTTAATAAATGCAAATAAAGTTAAGAAACTTCTTTGTGAAATAAAATCATATAATCACAGGATATGATATTTGGTTGTGGATAAGTCAGGATTAACCACAGCTGGCTGTTTCAGGTCACCCACTCTGCACCCTGGTGACCAAAGCATATGAGCTCTGCATAAATATTGCTTAATTAATCCACAATGTTAGTAAATATAATGTTGTTATCTGCAACTTCCAAATTAAGCATATGTCTTAGTTAGACAAGGCCCAGAGATTCCCAAAGATAAAAAAATATATGGGTTAGAAAATAAAGCTTTTGGAGATGGATTAGCTTTTTGTCAATGGCCTATAGATACATGGGAAGCAGTGTTTTTTGTCCTTTTTGAAAGTTAACAATTGGAACATGCGGTAGAGTTGTCGCCTCATAGCAAGACATTGTGTCGTTCAATTCTCAGCTAGAGTGTCTTCTGTGTGGAGACATGCATGAATGGGCGTACCTTCGTTGAAGGTTGTGCATCAGGGCTGGTAAATTGGCACGTAAATATCCACTACCAAACATTAGCGGACCAGAGTTCCACTGTGGCGGCCCCTAACTGGGAAAAGCCAAAAGACACAAACAAACAAAGCATTATGTGTAAGAGGCTCCATAACATAATTCTGAAGACGAAAATTGTCTTGAAATTGTGAAAAAAAGGAATTTTGAAAACTGGATTTTGCAGGGGGGTCTAAGTCCACTGCACTGGCTCAACAGTGGTACAAGATATGGTGTGGCAGCATCTACTGAGGTCTGAGCCATTCAGTGGGCCAGTGCTATGCCACATGCTGTATACAGGCCTGTATGTTTGTAGGATAATGATCATGCTGTTGAAGATGACCTGGAGGGCTTGCTGGTAGACTCTGTGGCAACTTGTCAAGAAGGCAGTGCAGACTCTTCCTCTGACAATGGTCCATATGGGTCCCCCTAGGTCAATCAAGCATGTGAGGTGGCTGGTGATATATCAGAGGAATGGCAACTTGACATCCACAGAACCACCTTAGAGTGCCTTATTGTATGGCTGCTTTAATCACATGGTCAGTCTGTCCTGATCATGGGTCCACCGGATGTTGTTCCTATTCGTGATGTCAGCCAAGCAGATGATTAACATCTGGTTGGGTTCATTTCCAGGCCAGTCAGGCTGCCTCTCTGCACCTTACGATAATCATCATGGTCCTCTTCTTCCTCAGGTTCCGCTCCCCATATCCTGCTTCTTGTCCACCCCTTACACTCATTATTTTTCCACCCTCTTTCAATCTACTTATCACCATTATCATGCATCCCCTGTTAGATTATCTCCTGTCAGCCTTTCATCTCTTTTATTTGTTTCTCTGCTCCTGCTTATTTCTCTATAGCATTCTTTATCCTCAAACTTGTTCCTTGACACCTTCACTATCTACCATTTTTGAAAATAAAATCAGTCTTCCCCACAAAAAATGCCTTCCGTCAACCTCATTTCCCTTCATGTTCGTCTTGTTTGCCACTCTCTGTTTCTTACTTTTTTGTCTCCTCCATTCTTTCCCAAATGCAGGGAGCTTCATTTGAGGAACTGTGATCACCACCATGACAACTATTTCTGGTACGGTGGGAGGGGGTTGTGTGAGGCTTTGATCTATTAAACTGATGGCAAAAAAGCAGATGACTTGAAGGTTTAAGGGACATTTAGGGAAGGGTGCATCCTTGTTTAGTTGTGGCCTTTTTTTTTTGCATCTTGAAGAGCATTGCAGGGATGTTCGCTTTGGGTGTCCAGGGAGATGAAGCTACATATATCAATAGCTGGGGTTTGGTGGGAGATCTAATTTTTCTTGGAAGCATTGTCCATAATTGAGAGGGCATATTCTAGTTGCACCATCAGAATCTCTTTGGCTTTGGCTATGACTATTTTGATATCAGGAAAGAGGAAATGGGAGATATTTTTAGATCAGAAAAGTAGTGAGTTACTTTTTGATTTAACAGTAGAGATATGATTTTTAAAATTTAGGTTTTGATCAACTGCATGCCCAGGCAATTTTGAAGTGATTTGTTGGTCCTAAAAGTAGCTGTTTGCCAAGCTGAATGGTCTATTAGGTATGGTACTACTGTCACTGGAATTCCTGTACATGGGCTGGGATATTGTAAATGTGAAGTATAAATAAAAATAAATGAAATGAAATGGAAACTGGTAATGCCCATTTGGAAGACCTATTTTCAGTGGAGTTCCAAGGCAAAACTTTCTAACGTTACAAAGAACCCATATTCAGTCATGTAAATATATATATATATATATATATATATATATATATATATATATATATATATATATATATTTATATTTATATATGTGTGTGTGTGTGTGTGTGTGTTACAACAGTTATAATTATCTAACAGCAACATAAATATTCAATAATAAAAACTATAACATAGGTTTGTGTACCCACACAGAAGATAAGTTCTGCTGCAGAAGTAGATGCATAGAAATGCAGCAGGACTTATTGTTAAAAAGAGTAGAATATAATTATATCAGAAATTTAACAATATATATATATATATATAGTTATAGACTGAACAAGAAGGCTAAAGTGAAAAAGGCATGCATAAGGACCATGTACATAAAAACATGTTTATCTGAAGTGAGTCATAAGGGTTGAGGAAGTGTGTGCCAGATTTTGCTAATAAATACAGAGAAATCTCACAGAACTATCAAAAGTTTTATCCAAAATCATGGTTCAAAAGCATTGTGTTTTCAGTGCACAGCCTTATTTGTAGTCAAGTCCCAACAGACATATGTTATTACTGGGGAAAATACAGCTTTGGCTGCTAAGGTCGTTCTAACAATGTGATGGTTTTGTGGTTTACAAGCATATCCAGATTTGCCATAGCTTTCTTTCTGAGAAGTAAGTATCTTAAATTCAAAAATAAATTCCTTTAATTTTGTTGCAGCAGTCACCATCTTCAGAGATCTTTGAGGTAAGCAAAATTATCATTACCTGCACTTCTTTCCTTTTACAAAGAACTGATAGTGATAGATGACATCATTTTATTTTTTATGTCTATCAGCAAGTCAGCTTTCGTGTTTACAGCTTTCACCTTCATCAACAGACTATTCAAATCTGCTTCACTTTCAGACATCAGGCGGTATGGTCTGTTTGTCTGAGGTTGTTAATATTTTTTCTGGCAAGCTGGATTCCAGCATCTGATTTTCCGAACCCGACATTTTGTATGATATATTCAGCGTATAAATTAAATGAGTAGGTTGAAAATATTCAGCCTTGCTTTACTCCTTTCCCAGTCCTGAATCAGTCAGTTATGCCATATCCAGTTCTTATATAAATAATGTGACCCAGAATCCCCATTTCTGTAATTATTTGCTAGAGATCGTGATGATCCACACAATCAAAGGCTTTAGCATATTCAACAAAACAGAAGTACATATTCTTCTGGAACTCCCTTGTTTTCTCTGTTATCCACTAGATATTGGCAATTTGATCTCTAGTGCCTTTGCCCCTTTTAAATTGACGCTTGTACATCTTGCAGTTCTCAGTCCATATACTGCTGGACTATAGCTTGCAGGATATTGAGCATTACCTTGTTAGCATGCTCAGTTATTTGAGCACTGCTTAGCATTGCCCTTTGTTGGTATTGCAACATAAGCTGACCTTTACCAAGACAATGGTCACTACTGTCATTTCAAAATTTCATGGCATATTCCAAGCAGGACTGTGACAGTGCTGTTTTACATGATTTCAAATGATTCAGCTGAGATTCCATAACTTCCTGCAGCCTTGATATTACCAAGGCTTTTGATGTCTCATTTAACTTCACTTACTTCATTCTCCTGGATGCCTTGCTCTGTACTAGAAAACACTTACAAGACAAATTGTCAAGTGACATTTGGCTAGTGTAGTATTAATCAACTAAATTTGGTCAAATTCTGTTTAGTAGACCACTAAATTATTTGAGGACTTTATTCCCTTACCCCCTGCAGTACCTATGGTACAGCCCATTCTGGTGATTTGATCTTTTGTGAGTCACTTTTATGGGACTTATATTTTGAGTTTCAAGTTTGTGCCATTCAATGTTTAGGAACAGAAGCCAGAGAACATATTATTTTACATAAACACACAGACACACACACGCAGACACACACACACACACACACACACACACACACACACACACACACACACACACACACACATCTCTCTCTATATATATGTGTGTGTGTGTGTGTGTGTGTGTGTGTGTGTGTGTGTGTGTGTGTGTGTGTGTGTGTGTGTGTGTGATACTTAGCTGAATTTTCTTTTGCAGGGCAGCAGATGTGTGCTCCAAATTTAAGTCTAGCTTTCACAATAGATGTGAATAATGGCATGGCAACTAATGCATTTCTCCTAACAGGTATCATTAGGCATCCCAGTTGTCCACTTATAGCAGTACAGACTAAATGTATGAGGCCAAAATGCATGTTTAGGTCAGGTACCACATAGATTATACTTCTGTCCCTCCCCTTTACTTATATGGGATTGCAGTTTCCTATTAGGTGGTAATTCATCCTTCATGCAACCTTTTGTTAAAACAGATGTTCCTAAGTTGGTATCACCTCCTTAGTTAGCAATTTAAACTGTCTGTATGACATGGAATATAGGAAAGAAGTCTTGCTCATTTCTGAATTATCCAGCACATGACTAATGTTGTCTGAACCTGTGGTGTGTTTATGGAAGAAAGTGGCAAATTTGTTTAATGGATCAAGCTATATCTGAATGACATGAATAAATATGGTGCATACTTTACCAAAAGTGTTGTTAAATTTCAGTGCTGTGTCTATGGGTCTCGGGGATGTATTGTCATTTATTTCAGGTGATTGTTCTCATTTCAGCAGCTGCAAGCTTCAGACAGAATATGAACATGTGCAATTTAAATAGTAGGAGTTGGAAAAGCAAACAGCTGGGGTTATATTCAGCCATTTATTCAATAACTTGTATAAGTTTTGCCTCCAATTCATTAATTAAGCAGCAGCATATCAATGTCAGTAACATCTTCAAATCTCAGAACAGCAAAGCATTTGGCATTTAATGAAATTCTTACTGGAGCTCTTCCCAGACAACTAACAATTTGTCCCTGCGAGAGCCACAAAAAAAAAGTCAGAAACATGGCAGCACTCTTCTCTCCTTAACAATCACCTCATGTGTCAGTTCCAGTCATTTTGATTCAGTAGTGGAAAACACAACTGGAAAATGACAAAGTAAAGGGAGAGACTAACATTCATAATGGTGGTTAATGTGTTCTCTCACATTTTACGTCTTTATGAATACTCTCTTTTGAATAAAGGTTTAAATTTTGTTCCTTTTTTTTGTACCTGTACAGTGGTGAGTAATTTAAAAGCCTTTATTTGGTGATTGATTTTAAGGTACTTGTTTCATTCTCACCTTTTCTATGGATTTTTAAACCAATGTGTACATAATCCACTATCTTGGGCCACCATTATTATTATTCTTTCATATTTTGGTTTCATTGCACCCCCCCCTTAACCATTCCAGTGCCAAATCTTGGTCAACATGAAGTTGTTCCAGGAGATCTCTGTACTTGCTTCTGTATTTATGGCTTTTTCAAATTTATTTCCTTCTCATCTTTGCCTTTTCCTTATATTCTCTCTCTACTTTTTTGTCATATTCAGTTGATGTCTGAGTTTTGTCTATTTCTGGTTTGATTTCCATTCCCACTTTATTCCAAACTGCTTCTGCTAAACTAAGCAAAGATGTTATTTTGGACTTCATCGCTTCATTTTTTAAAACTATGTTTGGATCTGCTGAGGTTGGCAGATATGCATACAATCCTACAATTGCAGATCTATACAAGTAATCAGTTTAGAGGAAGCTCATACCTCCTTCAGAGCAAGGAATATATATTCTTGTTATGCAATGACCACAGATTCTTGGGTGATAAATATAAATTCCACAAGTTATTCTATATAATTTTCCTTCTCCCTGTCAGAAAGAAGAAAGCTCTTGATGCTCCACCCATTCAATGGGAACTTGCAGCATCAGCAGACATTTCCAAGCTGTTAGAAAAAGAGTCATCCAACCATTCCTCAAAGACCAGTCAGAATCCAGAGTTTATTCAATGTTCTGCACCTGAGCCATTTGAATCAGTATGCCAAGCAGACAAAATTCCAGGTGATCACACTTAAGTCTTTATTTCCCTCTACTGAGGATGAACAAGTGGATGTGCTCTATAGATCTAAAGGACACGTACTATCAAGTGAAGATACAGAGGTGTTCAAGGAGATTTCTCCATTTCTGGCTGGGACCCAATTACTATCAGTTGAGAGTCTTGCCACTCTGTCTCACCACAGCCCCCAGATTGTTCAGCAAAGTTAATAGCAGTGGTAGAAGTGCATCTGCGACTACTAGGGATCCAGGTTTTCCCATAGATTGATGATTGGCTCCTCACTGCTACAACCAACAATCTCTTACCACACCACAGTGACCTTCTGCTCCAACTGATGCAGGATCTTGGCATCCCAGTCAACTGGACCAAAAGCCAGCTTATGCCATCCCAACAAATAGAGTGTATCAGACAATACCTGAACACAAGCTTACAGGATGCCTGACTTCCAATCTCCAGGGTGCCTTCCCTCCGTCTCACTGCAAGTCAAGTTCTTCACCACCCCTGTCCACCAGCAAATCTGGGCCTTCACCTAATGTGCCTAAAGGTATTCACAGTCTGCTTTTTCCCTCTTGCCAGATTTTAAATAAGGGATGTTCAATGGACTTTAGCAATATAGTTATCCTAAAGATTTTATCCACTTCATGCCAAAATAAGGCTTATTCAAATTTACAGGCAACACATATCTATGTGGATAACATCTTCTTTTGTGGTAGACAGGCACCTATTCCTCATGGATCCCTGTGGCAGTAATGATGACAAATGCTTCCCACCTAGGGTATGGGATATTTCAAAGGGAAGATGGTCAAGGGCACGTGATCACATATACAGGCCAATCTTCACATCAGTGTTCTGAAGATGAGAGCAGTCCTCACAGTGTTGTAGACCATTCAGAATGCTGTCCTCAGAGGTATGATCCAGGTACAGACAAACAATATGTTGGTAGTCTGGTACATCAACAAAGGGGCAGGAACCAATTTCTACTGCCTATGCCAAGAAGCCATGAGAGTCGGGCAATGTCTTAACACTGCTTTCTTACAGCAATTCATATCCCAGGGTTATCCAGTGATCTGGCTGACAAGTTGAGCAGATCTAAATGGATACCTCACAAGTGGTCCATCAGTTCGACAGTGACAGACTTGATCTTCAGTCACTGAGGTCAACCTTGCTATGATCTGTTTACATCTCACCTAAACAAATGCAGCAGCTATTTTTCCATGATTCCTCTACAGGGACAGTCATCAAGGGAAGCTCTAGTCCACAAGTGGCCTCCAGGTCTCTACTAAGCCTTTCCTGCATTGCCTTTAATGAACATGTTTATACAGAAAAGAAGAATGTACAAGGTAAAAGTGGTCCTTCTTGCCCCTTTCTGGCCATGTCTTAATGGTATAAATGTCCTCTTTTATCCTTTTGTTTAGGCTTCAAGTGGTCATCCCTATGTAAAAACTAGGGCAACCAGAGCACATTGCAATGTAAACTAAGCACTTGGTACAACAAGTAAATCAAAAATCCTAATAGTATATGCCACATGCTCCAGAGCTATGTAGGACCCTTCATAAATGAGCCTTCAAGCACTACAGTCATTACGTTTAAAGGTTCCTAGACATTTATATGCAACTGGTGGAAGTATTTTAGTATTCTCTTTCTCCAATAACAGTTTATTACTGTCATCCTTCTTGTAGACAAATAGAGGGTTATCTCCCACAGTGTCAACTAAATTATTGTTTCCTGTGATAATTTTCCAATTGTTATGAATAATACTCTTAATACTGTAACTGTCAATGGACATGTTGAGGCAAAATCTAGGAACCAAACTTTGGTCAGTAGTTTGGCCTCTTGAATCCCCTGAATTCTTCTTCTTAAACCCCTGTATAAGTATAGGACCAAACTGTGTGTCCCTTTTAGATATATCTTCATCAGCTGTCCTAGATAACTATTTTGGACCATACCATATATCTAAAATGAAGAAATAATAACTTCTATTTCAGAATCAATATCCTGCTGGTCATCCTAGAGGCCATGGCGCACTGGCCTCTAGGGATGCTATTTTTGATGGAGTTGGGGTGATTTCTTTTCCAGTGAAGATAGCCATTGGAAAATATATCTTTCTGATGAAAGAGGCTAAAAAAAAGTAACTGAGGATGAATCCCAGCTGAGTTCAACATCAAGAAAACGAACAACTTGCCCTAAATCTTCTAATAAAAATGTAAAAAATTCAGAACTTGCATTCAAACTATCAAGAAAAGTATAGCAACCATCATTACTATTTTGAAAGATAAAAAATAAATTGTCCACAAAAGCACTGTGTTGGAAAACTGTTGGATGGTAGGTAAAACTTCTAACTTCCACCAACCAAATACTAGACTAGCAAAGGTCACGGCTACTGTAATCCCATAACTACACCCTTCTTCTGCTTGTAAACCTTTCAGTTAAAGAGAAAAAAGTTGTTTGCTAGCAATATTTGTAACAATGCACAATAAAAAATTCACTAAACTATTGTCAATGTCAGCATGTTTACTTAAAAACAACCCAACACATTCAACGCCCTCATGCTGAGGAATGGTGGTGAAATAGGGACATGACATTGACATACAGTTGTTGCTTTGAGAATACTAGTTTGTAGATAAATAGCTTATCAGAATTTAGTTTTAGGTTTGTGTTATCAAACCCATTCTATACTTTGTTTCATGCTCTTTACAAAATGTATGTCATATGATCTGATGTGCTTTTTGGTCACCAGCTTATTATGTACTCTAATGTGTACTTAAACTTAAAAGTCAGCTAACTACAGCTTTTACAAACTGCATTACAGTCTGTACAGTTGTAAGTTTGTAGTAATCTTCCTTTATTTAATTATACTTCAGTTTTGTCTTCATCAGTGCTGCATGTTTCTTTATTAAGTTTGTATCTCTTGCACCCAGATCAGGACTGAAAAGGGTTATTGGACTACCTAACCCTTTTGGTAACCAAATTATAAAATGCAATAAAATAAACATAAACTGTGGATACCCAACATTGTGAAAAGGGTTATTGGACTACCTAACCCTTTTGGTAACCAGATTATAAAATGCAATAAAATAAACATAAACTGTGGATATCCAACATTGTGAAAAGGGTTATTGGACTACCTACCCCTTTTGGTAACCAAATTATAAAATGCAATAAAATAAACATAAACTATGGATACCCAACATTGTGAAAAGGGTTATTGGACTACTTAACTCTTATGGTAACCAAATTATAAAATGCAATAAAATAAGCATAAACTGTGGATACCCAACATTGTATTGATTTTTAACTGCTCATAAACTACTATTAAACTCTGTGTTTTAGGTTTTATTCTCATCAAACTGACTGGTAGTTACAAATGCAAGTGTAATGTCTGATTTGGGATGCATGGCTAGGCTTAAAATGGCTCTTGTGGTCGTTAGCCTAGTAAACACCTATGAATCTATGAAACTGTGAACCTATTTGACTGTTGTGCACTTGAGAGAATAACTTTAATTTCAATTATAGCATCATTGGCAGGAACTAAGAAACTGTAGACCAAGCAGCACTTCCTGCTACTCTGCTACACCTGTCTATGAACAGAACCCTTATTTCTTCCATCTTATACAACTTTTCCCTTAGTATACCTCTTGCTAAGTGCCTCTCAACACCTATCAGTTATCTTTACCATTTTCCAATCTACAGTGCGTATTTAGATCCACATGAATCAATAGCCTAGTAAGTACCTATGAATCTATGAATATTGCAATGCACTTTTTAATTTATAGCTGTGATTATATCATTATAGAATGTAATACTACAGATGGATATAGACCTGTTTTCAACACATGCATATGGTTTCAAGTCCTGACCTTTCAATTTCTGGTAAAAATCTAACAAAATGACCTTCTACTTGGTTTTCACATAAGAAAGTACATTTGCGCGTCTCACAAGAACCAAACAATCCACTGCTATTTTCTCTGTCAAATGTGTTTGGTTTTTGACACTTAATTAGGTTTGTCTTATTTCCTTTCCATTAGAATTTATTTTAACAAGTCGAAGTATACTCTTGAAGAATCTGTCTATAAAGTAACTTAGTGAGTAACAGCTGTAATGGTACTATAAGTTCACACTGAAGTGTTCTCAGGTCATTGTTACTAATTCCTTCTCCTACTCATAGTTTACTAGAGTCCAGTGTACTTAGTATTTTTTTCCTACTTAATCTAATTTAATTTTAGTATCTGAAATTATCTGATGTTACAATCACAAAATACGTCCTCTCTTGGTAGAGCCAAACTGTTTTGCATAAGGTTTTGTAAACTTATCTACAATCTGCTGTTTATGGGAAAACATTTTATTATCTGCATACAGTTTTTCTGTTGTATATCTTTAGTCCTATCACTTCATCAATCATAATAAAATGGTTTCCTATTATGCTCACTATTTTTATATAAAATTTCCTCAGTTTTTCTTGTTCTTGTTTCACATTATCTTGAGTATTCATTAAAGTGGTAATACATTTCGTTAAGGGCCACAGAAAAAGACCTTGTTAACATGATGATGGATTTTATAAATCATATACACTAGCCTCGATGAGGAAAAAATATTATTGGATAATTTGCATGTCTATGAATTGTTGTCAACTACTGCATAGTGCAGATAAGTACTTCCTGTGGTAGTTAATTATGCTGGCCGCATGTTGTAAGCATCTTCTAAGCACACACATCCTTCTGCCTGGTCATTCTCTTACACACACTAGCACACATTAAAATGCACAGAAGCACACAAACCACATACTCTATACTCCATACCTGTCCTGTTGTTAGAATGTCCATGATGTCTCCTTTTTCACTGCCCAGATAATTCACTGATGATTACAGTCCTTAATACCAAACTTTCAAGTTTCCCACTTCACACCCATTAGTAGATGCATGCTAGTGAAAAGCTGTTTATGGGGTTGAGACATATGCTTAATGTTTCTTTTCCCTCTCTCTTGAATGTCATAATATGTTGCAGGTGTTGCATAATGGCCAAGACTGTCCATATATGAAAAAAAAAAGTATATATGTGCGTAAATGTGCATGCATGTGTGTGTGTGTCAGAAATACTTTATTATACTTTATTGATCCAGCAGGAAATTGCTTGTGTTACAGCTGCACAGATAAATATAGACACAATGCAGACCAACACAAATGATACATAAATTGATATGATAGATACTAATACTTACTTTTTGTTACCCCGCATACATAGCAGTAAAGCCTGAATGTGGGTACACTGTTGACCATGGCCAAAGTATTAGATAAGTTCAATAACACATTGAAGTAGTAACACAAAATTTCATTTTAATTACCACTCACACTAGAATATGGGGTACTGCATATTACAATCCCTTAATTAAGGTATAGCATATTGCACAAAAGATAACTGCAGTGATGATTAATATTGTGCCGAAAAAGAGATAAAGAGAGAGAAAAATAATGGGGAAAAGGGAGAAAAAAACATGGGAAAGAGTTTAACGTTGCACTATGTGACCTCCTTCAGTAGCGGGGGTGGTTCTAAGATGGTAGGAGGCGTTACAGAGTTTGATGGTTGTGGGCAGGAAGGATTTCAGATCTAAAGAAGGGTTTGGAACAGCCTGAAAGTGCTTATTGTGTGGATTTTAGTTGTGTTAATAAAAGTTTTATTTTATGTTCAATGGCTTGGTGATTGCACTAGTTTTTTTTTCTCTATATTGTTGGTCCTACCCTTGTTTGGGTCTTTAATTGTTGTTCCATACTCTTGTGGATTTTTACTTTAGGACCTTTTGGCCTTTTTCACTACAGTGACATGGAATGAGTGGCTGTGCTAATCTACATGGCTGAGTGATTCTGTGAATTGCTCAATGGGTAGACGTCTTCACTGTGGTAGTTCTAGTAGAGAGAGAGAGAATATGGGTAATTAGCATATGCCTTTCCCCTGGACTGCTTCATTGCCATGTACCATGGCCACAGAAACAGCTTACTGGGGTGCTACATGTCTTTGTGCAAAAGCACTCTGGTAGGGCTGTCTCAGAGTATCAAAAGATTATACCTCCTGGTAACCTTTATGAATTACGCCCATGATTAATTTATTTGGCCTGTTTATTTATTTCAATTTCCAAAGTTATTGTTTGGCCTTATTTTCATTCCTTATGTTTATATCTCTCATCTTAGTTAAGTATATTATTCCCATGGGAATATATCTTTCATTACCTTATGTGCCTACATCTTGGTGTTAAACATTTGTTTTTTTAATTTTTTTGCATTCAAAGATGTTCCCTTTCAAAACTTAGCACATTCCTTTTGATATATTTCCACTGAATGCATCAATCCAATTAGTTTTATACAGTGGCTGTTTTGCTTACATATAGTCTGTTATTAATCTTTTATGCACTGGTTTAGATTCAGTCTTGCAGAATTATCAGTCAGTAATTTAAATGTAATAATGCCTTAATTATTGCACTTTAAATGTGGTAAAACTTGACACATGGTAACAATCACCTCCTTAGGAACACAAACAATATCCTAGAAGTTCTGCTCCCTGCTGTGATTGATTATGATCCGCAAAACATATTGTTAATTTTTGCATACATTAGAAATAATTTCCTTACTAATGTAGAATCAACATTATTCCAGTATGTTTTTGGTAAACTCAAGTCCTCAGCTGTTATCATTTTTCCTTCATGTGGTTCCATTAAAGAAATGGACACATTTCTTTAAGTCACCATCACTTGACTTTGGTGGTCTACACATTCCAACAGTTATAATCTGTTTCAGGGTTGTCTTTATCGTAACGTTTATACATGCAGTTTTGCTTTCATTATTAGAAATGTAAGAATGACAGGTCTCATAAGAATCTTTAATCTATATCGTAACACCTCCACCTGATTTTTGTTATAATGTCTGTTACAATCAAAGCATTTATACCAAAGCAGAACTGGTTTCCAATTATTATTCTTTAACCATGTTTCACAAACAGTAACAACATCAATGTTATAGGAGCACAATAAACTTTCCAGTAAAAAAATAAATAATAATGCTCCTTGCATTAACAACCAACATGGATAAAACACATTTTGCTGTTAGTGAACTGTCATGTTAGTAAAATATAAAAATATACCTGTTGCAAAAAATTATCTTTCCTTTTCTTGACAGGTGGATGCCATCCTAATGAAGTACATTTATGCCCCAAATTAGGATTTAGTGTTCTATATATTCCCACTTTTTAAAATGGGCCATTTTCATGAAGGTGTTTATCCAAAAAATCGTTTTCATTCATGCTTGCCTGATTCTTTTTTCCATTTATGATTTGCAAAAAAGAAGTATTAATTCCTGCACAAACTATAAAGACTATGGGCAGGATTCACAAAGCCTTATAACTCTTACACGGAGGCTGCAGTTAAACGGAGTGATGTCAGCATGCTTTGCATATTCATGAGAGCATGCTGACTCACACCTAAGGCTAACACGGTCCATGTAAGAAAGAAGGGGCATGTCCACAGGGCGAGTGACACGCCCCCAGAGGAGTCACAGTCCTGAAAGTAAACAACCACGAGTGAGCCCAAGTAAATGTTAACAAACACAACACAACACAACACATGCCCCCACAGACTATAAACATATAAAACATAAAAATGAACAGTTATAATTTTTTTTTCTAATTATAAAAATGTTTGCCTGTAAGTGCACTCATTTGTGCAGGTGTGCCCTCTGCTTAACCACAGTTAGCAGTCAGTGAAGAAGCATATAAGTTCTAAATATGCAAAGTAAGCCAAGAAGAAATAGCGTAGCAATAGAGATGTCGTCTCAAGAGGAGGCAAGCACGGTTCGAGCCCCAACAACATCATTTTTTTTTAGTGAAATAAGCACAAAACAATCCCCTGACACATATGTACAGATATATAATCATATATTATGTAAAATGTAAGGAAATGGGCCATATAGGTAGAATAAATGTGAGACAATAAAAGAAAAATAATGCAGACCTGCTCTTAGCTGAGCTACGCTCTAACAAGCTGAGTATGTCTGTCTATAGGTGAGCAGTGGTTGACCAAGTGTAAACTGAGTGCCTGGGGTTGAGCAGCACTTTAACACACTACAATCGTGTGCCAGTAGCCAAGCTGAGCGCAATATGCGTGCTGAAAGGGAAATGATGCTTCAACTAATGTAACTGGTATGCGCGATGCGCAGCTCCGCGCAAACAAGCTTACCGGTGGGCACCGTTGAGCAAGCTGAATTAAAACAGCCTATACACAGACACATCTCCCAGCCTGTCTAGACAGACATGACCAAAAAAAAAGCAATGCTGAGACTCGAACCCAGGATACCATGCACCATAGTCAAAGTACAGAAGCACTAAGCCAGGACATTTGTACTGAGAAATGCAGAAATAGCAGCTATATAGGAATGAATGCAAAGAGAAGCATGACAAAGCAGGTTGTGTGAAGCTGATACATTTCCAAACTGGCCAATCACACATATGTGCGGGAAAAACGGCATATATAAGCACCATAGGTGGGAATACACAGCATAACTGATTGTGGAAAGGACTTGCAGTCAGAATGTCAGGTGTAGGTGAGGGTAGTTGCTTTCAAGCACAGCGGTGGGGTGTTGAGGAGTCCAGATATATGGTCTGGCTCCTTGTCCATGATCATGAGGCCCAACTCATGCAGGGCCAGGTCCTGAGGCGTGGGACCGGTTGGCTCGTGATCTCACCAGTGCCACAGGAATACCAAGGACTGGTGAACAGGTCTGGCACCACCATGCAGACCTGAAGAGATGCAAGCAGGACCAACTGACCCGTTGGATCCAGGAGGCCCGGCAAATACCCAGTGCCCCACTACTGAGTAAGTTACATGTAATTATTTATTAAGAAATAAAAATAGCTGATAATATGTAGATGTGTTTACCAATATCACTTCATTTATGTTACAGCTGCAGGTGTACGGACTGCGAATCGCAGAGCCCATGCTGATAGGCTCCTGCAGTTGCGCCACCAGGCAGGTTAGTAGACTTCTCCCTGTAACTGTAAATAAAAAAAAATGCCTGACAGCTTGTAAAGGAGTGCAGTGTAGTCAGTATTAAAAAATGCAAGTAACAGTGTAAGAGAGAATCTGACAGATGTTCCACCTGTAACGTAATAGCACCTAACCTGCAGTACCCAGTATATTACAGCCACACAAGTTCAGTACAACAGATGTGTGAGTAATATCCCTCTGTTTAAACTGTGAAACCTGACACAAGTGAGACTGTGGGAAAGGATAGTTGTAATCATGTAAAACATGTAAAGAAAGCGTAGAATCCTGTACCATCCTTAATTGTAAATATAAAAGAAGTGAGAGTGTGTGAAAGAGGTATGGCTCCACCAGAAAGGTTGTATTAACTCCTGAATAAATTATACTGCAGTAAGTACAGCATGAAATGAAAGAGAGAGGCACAGAAAATAGAAGTGGAGCTGAAATATGTGTGTCCCAGAAGTTGGATATGTAGCCGTACCTTAGCAATATGCAAATAGTTTGTTTGTATGCAATACCAAACATCCACAGTTGTCTAGAGCCATAGAAATGAAAAGTAGCAGGATGCTGTAACTGAACAGAGGCAGATCTGAACTTGTACAAATAAAAATGCAATGTATATGAATGTAGCAGTAACATTCCCATCACCAACATGCTTAGATTTGCACATAGGAAAATGTAGCCAGACTTGTAGGGTGCATATATCTGCAGCTATTAGAAATGTACAGCATATGTATAGGAAATTGCAGTTTGTAATGTAATATTTCTCCACCCCACCCTAAATCCACAAATAATCCATCATGCATGAAATGGGTATGTGTACTTGCAATTAATTTCCATGGACATGTGTCCTGTTGACATTTGTCCTGTTGGTTCATAAATATTTGCACGTATGTTGATGCATGTGCCCTGTTCATACATCCGAACCTGATGGCCTGTTGCCATCAATCAACCCTGCATGCTGTTGGATTGTGTACCGTTGCTGAAATAATGCATGTGTTATGCCTGCTGTTTAATGTTCTGAATATATGGGTGTTTGGTTAATGGGAAAACTAATGCATGCTGTTACAACTAATTCTGAATGTTACTGTTTGATACTAATACACACCATCCTAAAATATTACAAAACACAGAACGACAGGGAAGGCGGGCCCCAGCGGACCCACCTTTCCCACCTCAGCTGGCGACTGCACCTGGCACTAGTGCCCAGGCCGGACCCTCCTCCAGTGGCCCTGTGCCACCTGTGGGTGGAAGCGCTGCAGGGGATGGGGCTTGTCCCCCCTCTGCAAGCGTGGCTGGAGGAGATCGTACACTCACCCTCCGTAGTGTCCGGACTGTGGTGCGTAGGGAGATCAGGCACTCTGTGCTTGTGCCCCTACATCAGCTCGAGGCACGGGTGGCACAACTAATGGGCATGCCTGCTGCCCCACCTACACAGCCCCCAGCACAGCCCCGTCCTGGGCAGTGAAGGCACAGTGGCAACTGCCCATGGGTGGGGATATCAGTTCCACTGTTGTCATCTGTGGGCTCATGGGCTCTAGATATCCCAACATCCGTCCCCGTCAAATGTGTATCCCCCCCACATGTGTCATACACCGCCCCTGTATGCATCTTGTCTGTCTTTTCTGTTAACCTCCCCTACCTACCTCCCCAACTATACCTACTGCCCATACCTGAGATACCACTCTCACCTGAAAAAAAAAAAAAGGGCACTCTGTTCCCGCAAAAAAATTACGCCCCATACATAGCTGCCCATTTTGCAGACATGTCCGCTGGACATGTTAACTGGTAATTAAAATGGGCTATACAACACATTTTATTGTCCTCACCCCTCTCTCAGGGGTGTAAGGTTCCAAATTTCACACGAAATTACACATGTATGCACAGCTGTTGCTGATAAAGAAATGGGCAGCTATGGGCCTTTCCAACACCCTTCCTGCAAATCCCGAGTTTGTTTTTCTACTGTCCTACCCTCTTAGTGACCCCTTTTTCACCACTTTCCTGTCTCCCCATTTTCATTTCTTTCAAAGAAAATAGCGTGGGTGTGCGCAAGAGTACGCACCTTTAAGCAGTTGTAAGCGGGTGTGCGCTTCTGTGCGCTTAGCTACGCGTGTGTGCGCGGAGCTAAACGCCAGTGCGCATGCGTGAGCTCCGCGCAAACCAGCACTAACCCACTTACAACTGCTTAAAAGTGCATTAGTAACTCTGACAAGGCCTGTAGACTGCTCTAAATTTATTTATTTATTTATTTATTGCAGTTGGTTTACCAGGATAGTCCATTGGGCCATAAAGAACCCGTTTTCAATGGAGTCCTGGGGAGAAAAGCTCCACAAAGAAAATGTACATTCAACATTTGACAGAAAAAATGTAGGTACAGAGAGTTAATACAATGTAGACAGGATACAAGTGAAAACTTATCAAATATACAGTAGCAGTCATAACAGTTAATACATTGAGAAGAAAAATACTAGTAATCGAACAAATGTTAAACATTATACAGATTAGAGAACAAACATAGTAGCTATATAAAGTAGGATGAGATATTGGAGGACTATGAGTAGAGTTAGTTATGTAGGGTGGGAGCATGAGCATTCCCACTGTGATGCTAGATGTGAAAAAGAGACTTTTGAAGGTCGAGTGGTTGGAGGTGGTGCGGATGAGTGGGGTAGGGGAGTTCCAGCGGCGGCGAGGCTGAAGGACAGAAGGCTTTTGCCTGGGGATGAGTAGGTTTGTGCACTTCTAGTAGATTTTGATTATTTGACCTTAGAACTCTGTTAGGTAGGTGCATTTTAAAGGCAGAGGAAAGGGAGGGACAGAGGAAGGGGTTTTGAATAAGTTTATGGGCTAGGGTTAGTTGAGTATAAGATAGTTGGTTGGGAAGTTCTAGCCATTTTAGTTTATGGAGGGATAAACAGTGGTGTGTGGAGGAGTTATGGCTGGTGGCGAATTTTGCAATTTTATTATAGCAGGAGGTAAGCTGTTTTTTTAACAAGGACTGAAGATTAGTTAGTAGTGGGGCACCATAGAGTAGGGAGGGGATAAGAAAGGAAGTAGAGAGTGATTTTAGTGGCAGATGTGAGGTAGGCATTCTGTCTATAAAGCATGCCAAGTTTTTGATGTGTTTTTGATGTTTATTTGCAGGTGAGAATTAAATTTGAGTTGGTTGTCGATTTGGACCCCAAGTAGTTTGGTCTCTGACACTATTTCAAGAGGTGAGTTGTTTTGACTAGTAATTAAGAATGTATTCAGGTCGGGAGGAGTGACTCTAGAAGGAGTAAATAACATTAGTTTGGTCTTGCTAGCATTGAGGGCTAGATGATTACTTAGCATCCATTGCTCTGTGGAAGAGAAGGCATCTTGAGTAAGTTTTTGTAGTGTAGTGATAGAAGAGGCAGAACAGATGATAGTTGAATCATCTGCATATTGGATGATGCTAGAGTATGGGATTGATTTGTGGAAGTCATTAATAAAAATATTGAAGAGAAGAGGACCGAGTATGGAGCCTTGTGGCACTCCTGTAGGGGTACTAAGGAAAGTGGAGGTGGCTTTTTTCCATTTTACAGCTTGGTTTCTGTTAGATAGATAACTAGAGAACCAGTTCAAAGAGGTGGAAGTTAGGTAAAGATTGGAAAGTTTAGTTAAGAGCAGGCTGTGTGAGATAGTATCGAAGGCTTTGAGAGGTCAAGAAGTAAGGTGGAAACAATTTGTCCAGAGTCACGGGCTTTATTTACAATTTCAAGGAAGGAGAGGAGGGCAGTCATAGTGCTGTGGTTAGGTCTGAAACCGTGCTGTGTGGGAGTTATAAGATGGTTGTCTAGGAGGTGAGGAAGGAGTTGAAGATGGACACATTTTTCTAGGAGTTTTGAAATGGGGGACAGGATGGCTATGGGACGGAAATTAGTAATGTTGTTATTGTTGCCACCTTTGTGTAGAGGTATAATAAAGGCTTGTTTCCAGATTTGGGGCACTGTACATTCTTGTAGGGAGCGGTTAATTAAGATGCTAATAGGGTAGGCAAGAGTTTCAGCTGCTATACTGAGAAAGTAAGAAGGGATATTGTCAGGAGCAGGAGCAAAATAAAATCCCACTGTCAGTCCTGAACCCAGGAAACATTAGTCTGCATGACTTACCACTAAGCCATGACTGCTATACAAGAACATTGAGCTACAATAAATATATCATGAAATAGTAGGAATCAATGTAAAGGGAATATAGGATGTGTAGTACACAAAGCATGTCATAAATATTTACTGTCAAATGTAGTGGATTTCTACAATAGTAGTGTGTGAACAGAAACAGCCATGCTAGTTGGTAGCCACTAGGTAATAATGTCACTGTAGCACCTTGCAAGCCACACACATACTCACAGCAGGATAATCACTGCCCCTACCTCACAACCTCATACAGAAAGACATCTGGACTAAGTAATAATAAAATGTGGAGCAAGGCCCACAAACAGGGACACATTCCAAATATTGCCCCTACAAACCTAGACAGTTGAGAGAGTAACAGGTGTTGCATTAGTTTGGAGTTTTGGAAGGGTATGAAGTCTGAAACTGTAATGTGTGTCACCATAGTCTGACTTCAGCCCTGAGTGAATTGCCAGAAAAAGCTGGTTTATGAGATATGGACTCAAATATGATGCACAAATATGGACATTCTGCAAATATCTGTACACCTGACAGGTATGACACTGCCATATTTGAATAGTTAATACCCTAGACATAGCAACAGTGACTGAGTTACAGGGATGCCCCACAGACCCCTTGTGAAATGTACAAACAGTAGGCAGAAAGGTGCTACAACACATGCAATGGTGTCTATGAATTACTGAAAGTATGCACCACTTGCACACCAGAAATACTCTCTGAGGCCTCCTCAGCAGCATAATCAAATACCCTAATAGATGTCAAGGCCCACACCATGGCCAGACCATACTGCATGCAGTAACACCCTATCAGATATAGCAAGCATTCCAAGGTGGGAATGTACATGGAAAATAGGAAAGCCACAGCAGCACACTACAGTCAAGACACCTAGCAGGCAGACAAGGAGTGAATGTAAAGGACAAATATTGAAGCCATAGCAACAAATTGCAAGAGCCACTGCTATATACCAGTTACGCCACAAGTCCCACAGGAAAGCACACACACCCATATTAACAGTAGTAGTAGTAGTCGTAGGTGTCAGTTTACATACACACTCAGTACAGGAAACAGGAGAAATGAATGGAGAAATGTTAATCTACAAGACAGCCTTAAATATGAGAGAGATACTAACCTTTACACTCACAGAACAGTGTCCACAGCATACCAGCATGGTCCCCACCCTTACAACCTGAAAGGGCAATGCCTATCTCACATACCTTTTTATAGCACTGTCCTGAAATCACAGTGAGAACTGCAATCAGTACAACTGGCTGAATGCAATCAGCAAATGCTGGCAAACAATTGGTGCAGAGGCCATCACATGGTCATATGCAGATACCTACAAAAGCATCCTGTACTCCCAGTCCACGCATGCATTACTTTCATTGCACTGTCTGGAGGCAGACAGAGAGTGATAGAGAGAGAGAGTGAGAGAAAAAAAAAACACAACCAAAAACTAAACCTAACAAAAACCAAGTTGAAGCTGTCATCAGTGACAGTATCAAGCTGGACTAGCAGCAGCAGGAAACAATACAAATGGTAACGCAATCAGCTGTGACAAACACAGGTAATGTAAAGTAACAATTTCATAGTCTACATACTGTGAACCCTCCATATCTGTTATTGGTCTGTATCTATATGTATGTCTATGTGATAAGTTGTGTGTATGTTGCTTTTCCCTAAGGGGATGACTATACATTTCATGCCATTCAGTGTTAGGCCATGATTCTGGCACCAGTTGTCCGTTGCAGTGAGGCCTGTCTGTAGGATGTGTGTGTCAGCTGGTGTATCGACTATGGCACCTAGTTTACATTCATCTGGGAACTTTGTCATCCACAACCCTCCCATGTTTGATTTCACATCTGAGAAGTAAATGCCAAACAAGAGGGGTCCTAGGACAGAGCCCTGTGGGATACCACTTGTCACTGGCTTTGTGTGTGATATGGCTCCTGCAATTCTGACTTTATGGATTCTGTTGTTTAACCAGTTTGCAACCCATCATGTGACATATGTATTAACATTTAAGCTGATGAGCTTGTCTAAGATGCCTGAGTGGGGTATCATGTTGAAGGCCTTAGGCAAGTCCAGGTAGGCTGTATGGACTGCTTTGCCCTCATCAATGGCTGTAGTGACAGTTTTGAAAAAGTCAACCAGGTTCAAAAGGCAGGATCAGCCCTTCACAAAGCCAAACTGGGTGAGATCAAGAGTCTGTAGGTCCGCAATGTCGCTGTATATGAGTTCCATAAAGATTATTTCCATAGCTCTGCAGACCAGGCCGGTTAAGCTTATGGGGAGGTAGTTCCCAGGGTCTGTAGGGGTGCCTCCTTTGTGGAGTGGGACCACTGTTGCTGTACGCCAGTGTTCAGGGACATATCCCGTAGTAAGGCTAAGGTTAAGTATCATGTTTATATGCGGTTGTAGCACCTCTTGGAGTTCACGTAGCACACATCCGGGGATACCATCAGGTTCCATTGATGCTGTGTGTTCTGCTTTGCTTAGGGCGGCTCTCACCTGGACATCTGAGATGGCAGGGAGGTTACATCCAGCTGGGATAAGTATTTCTTCTTTTGGGGGAGAGGGAGGGGGGATATTTGCACTGAACCTGTCTGCCAGAATGTTGCCATTAACTGTGGGTTCAGTGAATTATATGTAGTTGTGTACTAACTCTGAGCATATCTGAGGCTTTCAGTCCATGTGTCTAACAAAACTGAAGAAGGCCTTGTGGTTATCTTTAGTGTCCCTGGCCATTTTTCGCTCAGAGTTGGCCTTGGATATTGTTATGAGAGAACTTAGCTTGTTACTAGTGCTGATCACAGATGCCTTCCCTTTATGTGAGTTTGCTCTGTCTTGCAGTAGCCTCCTTCTATTATTATACAATTTGTCTATGGCTGGGGTCCACCAGACTGGATGCTTACCTTTGTGCATAGGGTCTGGGTTAGAATTGTGTGTGCATGTTCCATGCATTCTTGGGGGATGTCCATGGGAAGCATTTGCAAAGGGGTCAGCATTGTGGGTTGTGGCTTCCACTGGGCCAGTGGGCTGCATGGATACCATCTCAGTCCTAACAAGTGTCAAGCCGTCTATTCACATATATGTCAAAGTAGTCTACTGTGCTGGTGGTGGTGGTGGGATATGTATATCCAGGCCAATTAGTTTGTGTCCAGATCACACTAGTGGATGACGTTCCACATACAGTACCTTGTTACGAACCCCCAGAGTGAGGTGGTGCATTGGACCTGTCTCAGTGTGCTGACTGACGGTGCTTGGTACTATGTTGTATGGAATGTGGCAGGTATTGTTGCACAGTTGTCGGCTGAGCACTGATATCAGGCCATGTACATGTGTATCCACCAAGAGACACACACATGCTACATATGGGAGTAGTATTATATCACTACAGTTGAATATCATGTATAGTATGTGTGCCATATTTTGCTGTCATAGTTTGCTGATATCCTGTTTGTGTTCTCTTTCATGGGCATGGCGCATCAACGAAATCCTGCCTACTCTGCTGCAGAAGATGAAGAGATACACCAGAGCCTGGTGTGGGATTATGACATACTGTTTTCCCGCACCAGCCAGAATCAGTAGGAGAGGGCTGCACTGTGGCAAGACCTTGTCCGTAGGGTAAATGACATTGGCACGCATAATAGGACATATGAGCAGGTACAACATCACTGCAGTGATTTAATCAGAAATGTCCGTCAGCGTGCGTCGGATATCCACGGGCAACAGGTCGCCACAGGAGGTGGGGTGGCCACACACCCCCCTCACTAGACTGGAGGGGCTACTCCTAAGTGTTGTGGCTCCAGCCCAGGAACATCAACAGCAACACACCTGCATTATGATGGAGGCTGGAGCCACACAGCAACACAACATGGAGCGTGCAGGTAATATGCCATATGTATACTTGACTGTTCTGTACACTGTTAGTTTATGCATGTGTAAGGTATGTCCTTGGTATGTAGCTGTCAACATAGTATGTAAATGTGCAGGTGTGATATTGCCAATATCAGCAGCTGACATGTGAAAGGCAACTGTAGTAGTACTACTGAACTGTATCATACACAGTATCAATGGCACAGTTGTGCCCACTGACATTAATCCCCTCATTTCTGCAGGTCCCTCCGGTGTTACAGGAAGGCAGCCCATCCATGCTGGTGAGTGTGTATTAACAATACCTATAATAGTCTTGATAGTGCTAGTAATATTAGTCTAACTCAGTAGTGCTCTGTGGGTATACTGTGGGGTGTGCATGTGTGCATGTGTCCACGTGTGCATGTGTGCATGTGTTCATGTGTCCACGTGTGCATGTGTGCATCATTGGTAACAATATGTAGACATTGTAAACTGTGTTTCCTGTCTTCCTCCCACAGGTTCTGGTGCTGTTCTGGTATCCTGCAGCAGGGTACCTGAATCTGGTGCCACAGGTACTGATAATGATGATATCTGTGTGATAGCACAGGAAGGTGTGTCAGGGTCTGTCATTGGTCAGCCAAATGACAGTACACAGCTGTCGACCCCATCATTGCGCACAGTCATTCTGCCAGTACATCCTATGTCACCAATGTCCCTAGGTGATGGACAGGATACAGTGGGCATTGATCAGGGTAATGTGGTATCTGTGGCACATGCTTCCCCACACAGCAGCCATGGCCAGGGTCCTGGGATGGTAAAACACAGACAGTTGCCCATGGGTTCTCGTGGGAGCATCCGTGGGTGTACTGCCTCTGGCAGATGTGCCCAAAGAGGTCTGTCAACCTCAGCTATGTTTCGGGCTGTCATGCAGGCACAGTCACATATGGAAAGGTACACCAGACAGGGTCTGAGGGAGCTGAGAGCATGTTGCACAGCCATGACTGACAGTATGCGTGACATTGCGGATGCTGTCCGTAATTTCACCGATGTCATAGATAGACGTTGTGGGGACATATTACAGCAATTGGGCAATGGTGGACGGTTGCGGCATCGACGTGGCTGTATGCCAGCAACAGCAGCAGCTGGCAGTCGGCACGGATGACAACAGGCACATGGCCACCACCATAGTGCCAGCAGCAGCCCCAGCAATGCTGGGTCTGTGCTGTCATCAGACGCCCCAGGAGACCACGTGCACATGGCTCTGGACAGTCCCAACAGGGACCTGTGTCCTGTCATCGAACACCCCCTTCTGATGACAGTACCCAGTCTGGCTTAGTACCAGATATGGTCCGTTGCACCCCTGCCAGTCACAGGTACCGTGTCCGTGGCCACAGACACTGATCTGTATGACCTGGCAGTTGCAGTCTGTGGCTGTCCACAAACTCTGGTATATGGCAGCCATGAGGTGGAACTGTGTGCATGCATACACACATGCGAAATGTTAACACTTAGGGCTACCGCATACACGCACACACTGCATCAACAGTGCCCCACCCTGTACTGCTGTCCCTCACCAACACACATACACATACATGTCAATTGGTGTTATCAGTGGCAGACTCAGGCATACCTAGTTCACACCCTGTGCATATGATGAAACTGTGCCACCTCCTGCAATCTCTAACATCAGTGCAGGAACAGGTTAACATGTTGCTGATGCACAGGGTGACTACATAGAAGTGTATAAATAGTATCCTGTTGGTAACAGTACAGTGTGCTGATATGATTGTGTGTATATCCCAGCATGCCTGATGCAGTAACTATATGACTGTCTTGAATTGTTATCTACACCCATAGTAAGTACCATAGTGTAACAGCTGCACATTTTTGCATACTGGTGGTAAGGATGTCAACAGATAGCCACATACATAGGTAGCACTGGGGTGAAGGTAATGCAAGTAGTGATACGCAATGATGGACATGCACACTAATGGTGGCATGTTGCCCACAACGACTATGCAATGTGGATGTTTGCGCATGTTGATATGTGTGCAGTAACAATTCAATTTAAATTAAATAAAATGGAAAATAATTACAGTTTTACCATGGACATCTGAGCTGTGCATTCATGGGTACATGTTTATAGTGCCTGCATATTTGCACTGTTACCTACTGGAAGTGGTACCCCTTCTTTTTTTGTACAATGGACGACTTCCAGCCCTGCTTACTGTAGCTTTGTTTGCATGCATGTTTGCTTGAGGTTCCCTGGAACACTGATTCCACCTGCAATGCCAAGTTGCAGAGCTTCTGTGGATTCCTAGTGACATCTGCATAGCTTACTATACGTATGGCAATGTCTCACTTGACAGAACGTCACTGTCTGTCCTGTTTGCATGTACATCGCCTGTGACACATTGCATATGACTTACCTGGCATTTGCCCACGTGTGCAGACATAAATGCCAGCGCTATGAAATCAGAAGCAGTACACCCACACATACTCACCTTCAGTATGTTGTTCCCCATTGGCCCTATATGTTGGTAATCACCATGGCAATCACACTACTATGGTAGCATGTACAAAGGTAACTTGTGCATCACCTCTATGGTCCAGTTGTGGAATATGTGAGTCATGTGGCAATGTCACAGCTGCCACATGTATGCAGTCAACCCTCTCCCCTGGCCAGGAACGTACAACACATGTGTGAGATGCAACCACATAGCCAATCTGGGGACTGAGCACTCTGAACCCAGTACTGGCATACCCTGTCAGGTGGCATGACATACTACAGTGACTACAATACCAGTCTGACATAGACCTGCACTGATAGCAATCCAATAACATGAACACACTGGGGCATACTTGGAGCCTCAGAATAGCATCCTGCCTGAGCATCACACACCTCCGCAGCTGGCACACAGGCATACGTTAAGTCAGAACAGAGCACATGCCACACATGGCACACACATCCTGTGTGCCAAACACTCACAGCCTGTAGGGCTACACAACACACCTGCTACAGATGTGTCAGGTACCTCTCTTGGCCGGTGCAGTGGGGTCCCACTCAACAGGCTGTACAAGGTGAAGGTCACAGTGATATGCCCATGGGGCACTATGGTCCACCACATAACACATGCATACAGGCCAGTCAGAGGCATGGACACATATGAATCAGTCATTGTCCATGCCACTATGGATGACCTGTGACGTACCTTCCTGGACTACATGCTAGGGAACATAGAAGGGCTCTCTCAGCATGTGGCATGGGCTGGTATCAGCCTGACCTTGGTTGCCATCATACCCTCACCAGGTATGCTACCACAATATGTAGGAAGGGTGTTCCATGTCTACATTTTTCCCAATCTCCAATGTCATTCATAGGGTATCCAATGCCTGTCAGCGTGTGCTTACATGCTAGGGAAGCCACAATGATTTGCGGGGGCAGCTTGCACGTGTCACCCATGGGCCATTGTATATTGGTGAAGCCTCTTGATACACACATAGTGCCTTTTGATGCAGGGCTCAGATTACATAGCCACCTCCGCGGGTGTCACATGGGATAGGACACTAACAGTAATGCTACACAACACCAGCAGTGTACACCGCAAGATGCATGCACTGGACACTGTCCTCAGCATGGTGAACTGCAATATCTGTGCAGTAACAGATTCCTGATTCAAGGCTCACAGGTGCAACCCCTCACTGCCAGGTTATACCTCATACCATGCCTGTCATCCCCTACACATGCACCACACATGAACAGGGGGGAGGTATCTCAAGGCACCACAGATACACACACCTCCAGGTTGTTGGCACAGCAGAAAGCATCTGGGCCTATCCATGTGCAGCTAACAGTGTGTTGGACTGCCTTCTGGTTCATAGCCTGGCACACACAGCCCTCCCATACACAGGTAACCCACCTGTCTTCGCTGACAGCGCTGGGAATATGACAGTCTCTACATATGTCTTTATATGGCTGGACTGCATCCAGCCGAACATTGTGTGTGAGCATTACTGTAGCTACAACACACTAGCTGAAAGGTTCCTAGCATGTAGTCACTGAATTGCAGTGGAACAACATGTTACCACTCCCACAACAGGTGGGAACATGCAGCACCTGTTCATCGACTACATGTAGACTATATGGCCCAGACCAAATGTGTAACCCCCGCTGTTAGGATGATACCATATACAACTCACACTGTATATACACATACCGCATGCAGCCCCTGCACAGTAAGACACAGTCATAATGTTATGCAGTGCAAATACCATTTATTCACTTGAGGCACGTGTCAGACATGGGAACTATTGAAGGTCACAAGTATATATGTGTATGTGGCACACACATACATCATGTGTGCATTGCCATTACCGGTTTAAGCAATGTCATGCATTGCTATGAACAACAACCCACACATGGGCATTTTGTGCGACACAAACACACGTGGCATTTGTGGGTTTCCTAAACATACCTAACTGTGCTCTGACAGTAGTAAGAGACCCAGTAGCGGATGGCACTATTTGCATTACTGGGCGATTTGCCCTGTTTGGCTGTACATATAGTGTGGTGGCATCACCTGTGTTTACTGGGGGAATATGCAGCATATGGTCTATTGTAGTAGTTGCCAAAAGGTACTGTTTTTTCACACTTGCAATTACACACACCTTACTATCCCCCCCCCACACACACACACTTGCAGGATTCAAACCCCTACTTAATTATGTTGTGACACCTGAGAGAGACTCATTAGCAGAACACGCTATTCGAATTACTGGGAAGTTCCCCTTCTCCGGCTGTACTTATAGGGTACTGACATCATCAGTGTTTGGAAAGGGGAATGTGCATCATGTAGTGTGTTCTCCTAATTGCCAAAAGGCAGATTTGTTTCTTACACAATTGCACACACAAACTCCCCTCATCCAAACACAAACACTTGCCATTCACAGGATTCAAACCCCTATCTAACTATGTTATGACACATGAGAGAGATGCATTAGCAGAGTGCGCTATTCAAATTACTGGGAGGTTCCTCGTCTCCGGCTGTACTTATAGGGTGCTGACATAATCAGTGTTTGGAAAGGGGAATGTGCATCATGTAGTGTGTTCTCCTAATTGCCAAAAACACATTTCTTTCTTACAGAATTGCACACACACAAACTCCCCTCATCCAAACACACACATTTGCCATTCGCAGGATTCAAACCCCTACTTAACTATGTTAGGACACATGAGAGAGACGCATTAGCAGAGCACGCGGTTTGAATTGCTGGGAGGTTCACCTTCTCCGGCTGTATTTATAGGGTGCTGACATCATCAGTGTTTGGAAAGGGGAATGTGCATCCTGTAGTGTGTTCTCCTAATTGCCAAAAGGCACATTGCTTTCATAAAGAATTGCACACACAGAAACTTCCCTCATCCAAACACACACACTTGCCATTTGCAGGATTCAAAACCCTACCGAACTTTGTTATGACACTTGAGAGGGACGCATTAGCAGAGCACGCTATTTGAATTATTGGGAGGTTTTTCTTCTCGGGCTGTACTTATAGGGTGCTGACATCATCAGTGTTTGGAAAGGGGAACGTGCATCATGTATTGTGTTCTCCTAATTGCCAAAAGGCACTTCACTTTCATACAGAATTGCACACACACTTGCAGGATTCGAGACCCTACCTAACTATGTTATGACACTTGAGAGCGACACATTAGCAGAGCACGCTATTTGCATTACTGTGAGATCTGTCCTCTTCTACTGTACTTAAAGGATGCTGACATCATCTCTGTTTACAGATTGCAATATGCAGCATCTGGTGTGTTGTACTGGTTGCCAAAAGGGACAGTTCTCTCACACTTGTAATTGCACACACATTACTAAACCCCTACCTAACTATGTTATGACACTTGAGAGAGACGCATTAGCAGAGCGTGCTATTTGAATTACTGGGAGGTTCCCCTTCTCCGGCTGTACTTATAGGGTGCTGACATCATCAGTGTTTGGAATGGGGAATGTGCATCCTGTAGTGTGTTCTCCTAATTGCCGACATCATCTCTGTTTACAGATTGAAATATGCAGCATCTGGTGTGTTGTACTGGTTGCCAAAAGGGACAGACACATTACTAAACCCCTACCTAACTATGTTATGACACTTGAGAGAGACGCATTAGTAGAGCGTGCCATTTGAATTACTGGGAGGTTTCTCTTCTCCAGATGTACTTATAGGGTGCTGACATCATCAGTGTTTGGAAAGGGGAATGTGCATCCTGTAGTGTGTTCTCCTAATTGCCAAAAGGCACATCGCTTTCATACAGAATTGCACACGCACTTGCCATTTGCAGGATTCAAGCCCCTACCTAACTATGTTATGACATTTGAGAGAGACGCATTAGTAGAGCACGCCATTTGAATTATTGGGAGGTTCCCCTTCTCCGGATGTACTTATAGGGTGCTGACATTATCAGTGTTTGGAAAGGGGAATGTGCATCCTGTAGTGTGTTCTCCTAATTGCCAAAAGGCACATTGCTTTCATACAGAATTGCACACACACTTGCCATTTGGAGGATTCAATCCTTTACCTAACTATGTTATGACACTTGAGAAAGACGCATTAGTGGAGCACGCTATTTGCATTACTGTGAGATCTGTCCTCTTCTACTGTACTTAAAGGATGCTGACATCATCTCTGTTTACAGATTGCAATATGCAGCATCTGGTGTGTTGTACTGGTTGCCAAAAGGGACAGTTCTCTCACACTTGTAATTGCACACACATTACTAAACCCCTACCTAACTATGTTATGACACTTGAGAGAGACACATTAGCAGAGCACCCTATTTGAATTACTGGGAGGTTCCCCTTCTCCGGCTGTACTTATAGGGTGCTGACATCATCAGTGTTTGGAATGGGGAATGTGCATCCTGTAGTGTGTTCTCCTAATTGCCAAAAGGCACATCGCTTTCATACAGAATTGCACACACACTTGCAGGATTCAAGCCCCTACCTAACAATGTTATGACACTTAAGAGAAATGCATTAGCAGAGCGCGCTATTTGCATTACTGTGAGATCTGCCCTCTTCTACTGTACTTAAAGGATGCTGACATCATCTCTGTTTACAGATTGCAATATGCAGCATCTGGTGTGTTGTACTGGTTGCCAAAAGGGACAGTTCTCTCACACTTGTAATTACACACACATTACTAAACCCCTACCTAACTAGGTTATGACACTTGAGAGAGACGCATTAGCAGAGCACGCTATTCGAATTACTGGGAGGTTCCCCTTCTCCGGCTGTACTAATAGGGTCCTGACATCATCAGTGTTTGGAATGGGGAATGTGTATCCTGTAGTGTGTTCTCCTAATTGCCAAAAGGCACATCACTTTCATACAGAATTGCACACACACTTGCCATTTGCAGGATTCAAGCCCCTACCTAACTATGTTATGACACTTGAGAGAGACGCATCAGCAGAGCGCACTATTTGCATTACTGTGAGATCTGTCCTCTTCTACTGTACTTAAAGGATGCTGTCATCATCTCTGTTTGCAGATTGCAATATGCAGCATCTGGTGTGTTGTACTGGTTGCCAAAAGGGACAGTTCTCTCACACTTGTAATTGCACACACATTTCTAAACCCCTACCTAACTATGTTATGACACTTGAGAGAGACGCATTAGCAGAGTGCGCTATTCAAATTACTGGGAGGTTCCCCTTCTCCGGCTGTACTTATAGGGTGCTGACATCATCATTGTTTGGAATGGGGAATGTGCGTCCGGTACTGTGTTCTCCTAATTGCCAAAAGGCACATTGCTTTTTTACAGAATTGCACACACACTTGCCATTTGCAGGATTCAAGCCCCTACTTAACTATGTTATGACACTTGAGAGAGACGCATTAGCAGAGCACGCTATTTGCATTACTGTGAGATCTGCCCTCTTCTACTGTACTTAAAGGATGCTGACATCATCTCTGTTTACAGATTGCAATATGCAGCATCTGGTGTGTTGTACTGGTTGCCAAAAGGGACAGTTCTCTCACACACATTACTAAACCCCTACCTAACTATGTTATGACACTTGAGAGAGACGCATTAGCAGAGCACGCTATTCGAATTACTGGGAGGTTCCCCTTCTTCGGCTGTACTTATAGGGTGCTGACATCATCAGTGTTTGGAATGGGGAATGTACATCCTGTAGTGTGTTCTCCTAATTGCCAAAAGGCACATTGCTTTCATACAGAATTGCACACACACTTGCAGGATTCAAGCCCCTACCTTACTATGTTATGACACTTGAGAGAGACACATTAGCAGAGTACGCTATTTGCATTACTGTGAGATATGCCCTCTTCTACTGTACTTAAAGGACACTGACATCATCTCTGTTTACAGATTGCAATATGCAGCATCTGGTGTGTTGTACTGGTTGCCAAAAGGGACAGTTCTTTTACACTTGTAATTGCACACACATTACTCCCCCCCACAACACACACATGCACACTTGCCATTTGTAGGATTCAAACTCCTACCTAATTATGTTATGCCACTAGTACAAGACACATTAGCAGAACAAGCTATTCGCATTACTGGGAGAGCTCTCCTCTTCTGCTGTACTTATAGGGTGCTGACATCATCTGTGTTTAGAGGGGGAATATGCAGAAACTGGTGTGTTGTGGTAGTTCCCAACAGGGACAGTTCTCTCACATGTATAATTGCACACACCATGCAAATATCTGTTGCTCTGAAAGTGTTTGTGGTACGATATTGCCATAGCTTTCCCTATCTCTATGAACTACTTGTGTACTGTGGCAGCTGTATGCATGTGAGTGGGATCCAGTACTGTACTTATGTCTCTGTTGTGATTTCACTGTGTGCAGTGGGCAGATATCTGTGTTGTGGGATTTCCTGTATTAACACAAACACATGCCAGATATGTGTGTTCAACAGCTGAACTGTGAGATGGCCTATGTGTGTGAGCATGCCCAGTTCACAGTTGATATAGCTTCCTGACTGACACGTCTCATTTATCTAAGTGTGTGAGCATGCCCAGTGTGTACTTTCCAGAAGTCTTAACCTCAAGATGCACACACTCGAAGCTCTCCTCAGTATGGAGATCATCGATATCTGTGCAGTGATAGTAACCTGGTTCAAGGCTCCTGAGAGCACCCCTGCGCTACCAGGCTATACCTCGTATCATGCTTTTGACCCCAAAACCCGGGCCAAACCACAAAGGGAGGGGGAGTGTCCATATTCATGAAGGACACCCACACCTCCAGGTTAGTTGCACCACATGATGCATCGGAGACCATACAGGTGCAACTAACCATAGGCAAAACTGCTATACAACTGGTAGCATGTTACAGACCACCCTCCCAATCTCAGGAACCCCATTCATCCTTCCTGAAGACACTGGAGGATATCAATGTATCACCAAATACCATCATACTGGGAGATTTCAACTACCCTAACATAGATTGGGTGCATTATTCTAGCCCTAACACCCTGGCCCAGAGGTTCCTGCAATTCATAAATTCCAATGCACTGGAACAGCTAGTCACATCTCCCACTAGGGGAGATAATTTACTAGACCTGATCATCACATACATGGAGACAGAATGCTCCACACTGGAAGTATACCCCTCACTAGTGAGATCTGACCACATACTAATCACCCTGGATATACATATCCCACCTACACACACAGCACAAAAGACTATAGTGAGAAACTTCTCAAAAGCCGACTTCACTCTTCTTAAGACTGAGATGGCATCCTTTAAGCCCACTGTGCCAGTGGAAACCACATCCCACAATGCTGAATCCTTCACAAATGTGTTATATGGACATCTCCAAGAATGCATGGATCATGCAATCCCAAATAAATCTAAGACCCTCTCCACCAAGGGCAAGTGTCCTGTCTGGTGGACCTCAGCCTTAAACAAATTGTATAACAAAAGAAAGAAGCTACTGCATGACAGAGCAAAATCCCATAAAGGGAAGGCATCTCTGATCAACACTAGCAGTAAGCTACATTCCCTCATAACAACATTCAAGGCCAACTTTGAGAGACAACTCGCTAAGGACACTAAAGATAACCACAAGGCCTTCTTCAGCTATGTTCGAAACCTAGGCGTTAACCCTGAGATATGCTCACAGTTAGTTCACAACGACACAAAATACACTGAACCCACAGATATTGCCAACATTCTGGCTGACAGGTTTAGTGCAAATTTCTCACCTCCCTCACCCCCCAAAAGGTGAAATACTTATCCCAGCTGAATGTAATCTCCCTGTCATCTCGGATGTCCAGGTGAGAGCAGCACTCAGCAAAGCTAAGAACACAGCATCAATGGGACCTGACGGTATCCCGGGTAGTGTGCTACGTGAACTCCAAGAGGAGCTTAACCCGCACGTAGCAATGCTATTTAACCTTAGCCTTACTACAGGATATGTACCTGAACAGTGGCATACAGCAATAGTGGTCCCACTCCACAAAGGAGATACCTCTACAAACCCTGGGAACTACCGCCCCATAAGCTTACCCAGCCTGGTCTGCAAAGCTATGGAAAGAATCATTATGGAACTCATAAACAGAGACATTGGGTGCCTACAGACACTTGATCCCACCCAGTTTGGCTTTGTAAAGGGCACATCCTGCATTTTGAACCTGGTTGATTTTTCAAAACAGTCACTAGAGCCATTGATGAGGGCAAAGCAGTCCATACAGCCTACCTGGACTTAGCTAAGGCCTTTGAAACAATACCCCACTCAGGCATCATAGATAAGCTCAGCAGCTTAAATGTAAACCCATATGTCACTAGATGGGTTGCAAACTGGCTAAAGGACAGAACACATAAAGTCGGAATCGCTGGAGCCATGTCAGACTCACAGCCAGTCACAAGTGGTGTCCCACAGGGCTCTGTCCTGGGACCCCTCTTGTTCGGCATTTATTTCTCAGATGTTAAAGTGAACATGGGAGGGTTGTGGCTGACGAAGTTTGCAGATGACTGCAAACTAGGCGCCATAGTCAATATACCAGCTGACACATACATCCTACAGAATGGCCTCACAGAAACGGACAACTGGTGCTGGAGTCATGGCCTTAAACTACATGCCAATTGAATGTATAGTCATCCTCTTTGGGGAAAGCAGGGCACCCACAGATTATCACATAGACAGTAACCCACTGAGTACGGACAAAGTACTCAGAGACCTGGGGACTCATGTCAACAGCGACCTCTCATTTGACACCCACATTGCCAAAGTGGTTAGAAAGACATTCTACCTTGCCCTCCTTATCATGGAGGGATTCACATCCAGATCAAAGGAGGTCATTGTACCCCTATACTCCTCCCTTATCAGACCCATGATTGGGTACAATGCCCCATTTGGTATGTACCTCACCCGCCACCTGCAGCAGCTGGAAAGACCACAACAGTACCTCACCAAGAGGATCAAGGGTCTTCAACATATGTCTTATTCTGACATACTATAGAAACTCCAGCTCTTTTCAGTAGCATACCGCCTGCTCAGAGGTGATCTGTGCCTGCCGTACAAAGCCATGTCCAATCAGGATCTGATGGAAGTGCTCCACCTCAACAGATCCAAATCCATCAGAACCACAAGAGCCAAACACTTAAACCTAGGCACAAGTATGCATAGAACATGCTGGAGGAATAGATTCATAACCCAGAGGCTTCCCATGCTCTGGAACATAATCCCAGTTCATGTTGGGCTGAGCCCCTCACTGACACTCTTCAAGAGACACCTTGATGAGTGGATGGGAGATCGTATGTTTACCCCGGGGGTCACCTCTGTGTCACTACTAGACAGGGGCACAGTAAACTAATTCATTTATGTAAGGGGATCTTCACTGTGTCACTACTAGACAGAGGCACAGTAATCTAAATCTATTCTGTACCACTACACGGGGTGGCGAAAGCCATATCACTATGGCTAGGCTTACAAATGCCCCAGGGCAGATAGCCTAGTACTTAACTATGTAACTATGAACTATGGATAGGGGATTGTAGGTTTGTCCCAGGGATTACTCCCATGTCACTATTAGACAGAGGCACAGTAAACTAGACCTGAAACCTATCTGTTGGGATCTGTGGTCCACCACATTTGTGTTTGTGTATGGACCTCATCTACATTTCACATGTACAGTTCAGTGTTGGACATCAGGTTGTGTTCTTACTGGCCAACTACTTTGTGTGTGAACCTAACAGGCATTATGCTGTGCCTGCAGTTTTGCCATGGGATAGTTTGCATACAATTGTCAACATCCTGTTTGACTGGCCAAGCTTTGTTGCCGCATAGTGTACTAGTTCAGTACTTTCACAGAGACCTGGTAGTATCAGGGTGATCTTATGAGCCTTGACCCAGGTTTCTGTTACAGGTCAGATATTACCATTCTCCATGCTGGGGTGTGATTGGTCTGCATGCATCTTTGTTGGTCTGCATGGATGTTTGTGTTTCCAGCCTTGCCTATTCAAGGCACTGTGGGAGTGACAGGGATTACCTCAGTGTCACTGATCAACAGAGGCACAGCAAAATAATGGGTATAGTTCCCCATACTAAAGGGGTGGCGTAAGCCACAAAACTATGGGCTAGGCTTGTAAATGCCCTCGGGCAGATAGCCTAGTATGAACCTATGAACCTATGAACCTATGAACAACAGCCATTGCCGGTATCCACACAGCCAGGTGTGCTGGGTGAGTGCCATCCCTGGCAGGTGGTGCATTCCGTCTTGGCCAGCATGTCATCTCAGGCTATCAGACATTTGTTTTCCTGTGACTTGCAGACATACTTCTGCCAATTATTGTACTTGGTCTTGTTGTCTTCATGGTGTGGCATCATGCTTGGTGTGGGTGGGATGTTGACAGGGTCGTCATGTTTGCATATACTAGATGGTGTTACATGGCTTAACACATGGCAATCTTGCCTCAGGTGGTGCTGCAGGCTGACTATGTTGGATGCAAATACTACACTCCCTGTACATGTTTGACTGCAGGTTGTGTCATGTTAGGCATCCCTTTTACTATATGAGTGAGTCGGAAAGGGGTATCATTCCCAGGGTTCCTACTGTGCCAGTGTATGTGCTATGCATTGCCTCTTTGCCAAGGCCAGGGCATACTGGGCACACCTCCTTCTGCCTACTGGGGCAGGCTCAGGTTGTTCCTTCTCCGAGTCGCTCTCTGCCTGTGGTGGCCTTGGCAATGGTGGGGGGCTGCTTGGGCCACCCCTATGATGGTCCTGGTGCAGCTGTTTTCACAGAATCATGTTATGTAGCATCGCACATACCATGACAGTTTGGGTACATGTAGTTGGTGTGTACTGCAAGGCTCCAAAAGATGTGTCCAGACACCAGAAGCCTGACTTGAGCAAACCAAACACATGCTCTTTTACATTTCATGTTTGTGCGTGTGCCTCATTATGGCATTCTTGTTCGGGTGTGTGTGCATTTCTGATGGGTGTCATCAGCCACGGCTCCAGTGCGTATCCAGCATCCTCCACTAAATGACCATGTGGGATGTCCCCATTGGCAAATGTCTGGTACAGCTGCGTCAGATGCCAGATATGGGAATCATGGTAGCTTCCAGGGCAGCCAGCACACACATTGGTTATTATGCCATGGGCATCACACATGACCTGCAGTTGATGGAGGGGAAGCCCTTGCGGTTAATGTAGGCCCTACCCCGCTCACTTGCTGGTGCCTTGATGCATATATGCGTGCAGTCTATTGCACCCACTATCTCAGGGTATTCTGCTATTTGCTGGAAGAGACTCGTATTGCTGGCCAATGCCTCACGGGAATTGGGGAAATATACATGGTCTCTGACATGTGCTGACATGGCATCCAGGAACTGGTGCAGTACCCTGGATGCTGATGCCTGTGAGATCCCCATCATATCACCAGTTCGTCTCTGGAAGGTACCTGTTGCTAGTATTCTTAGGCCAACACATACCTTGGTTTCCACTGGGATGGGTTCCCCTCTGTTGGTTCTGTGTGTGAGGTGTGGCCTGCACAGCTCAACCATTTGCTGGAGGAGATCTCTGTCCACTCTATAGCGCTCCACTATCTCCAGCTCATGTTACCCCTGTTAGGTGACCCTGGGCCTGTACACTCTTCTCCGTCTCCTCATTGTGGGTTGTCTGGCAGCATTTGCATTGTCACCACCCTCAGCAAGTCGCCTATGTCTCCTTATGACAGCTATGGCAGCCCCTAGCATTTTTGGTCTGAGTGAAGCTTTTTCAGTTTTCACTTCCAATAGCTTACTCCTGTGTTGCAGTGTCTCTTGAGAGAAACATACTGCACTGCTGTTTGCAGAGTTTTAAGTGCTGGGCTGGGCTAGGATTCTGCCTGTATAATTGCCTGCTGCTAATTGTTTTCACCTGCTAGCTCCTGCAGTATTCCCTGCTAGCTTCCTACTATTTCTGTTGCTTCCTTTTTCCTTTCTGTTTCCTCAGGGGGAAGCAACGCACATACCAGCGAAAACACGCTCACAGTAGCTTACACACACGCACACATGCTTACATGGAGTAGAATCTGCTTATTCGGGTTAAGACGCGTGCACTCCAGCGCAAACAGTCTTAGGAGTCTGCCAACAGGCTCCCACATGCGCACTCTGCCTTACACGTGCGCACTACCGCTTACACGCGTGCACATTGTCCTCCTCAAGCCTCCTGGCATGCACACGCGTGCATGCATGCCCAGCAAGAAACTTTGGTGTAGGCAACAGTGTACACCTTCCATTTCTTGACTTTCCCATGCTTATCTTGTGGCACGCCTCTTTCCATGATGTGTGTCTGACACCTGTCACATTATACTGTCCTCCAATACACTGCATTTCTTTCTGACATTCCCCCCTGTGATGTCACCTATCTCTTACTCTGTTCCTCCCCCTTATGTAACTCTTACACTACTCAGAATGTGCTCATTTGCTATGTGACAGTGGGATTCAGTATCCTAACACTCATTTACATAGGATTGCCTACTAATGCTTAGTTACATGTCTTACACTTGGCTTCCCCCCTTAGCAACCATTACACGGTGGCCATCTTGTTTTAGGTCTCCTGGTCCCTGCATTGTAAATCCATGTATTGCATAAAACCCACATTTGTGGGTTTATAACCTTCATTTTTATGTTTTGTATAACGCACCCCGTTTGCGTGGGATTGCGCTGGGTTTAAACATCGTGATCGCCGAAAAGAAAAATTAATATTTTCTTATATTTGCATCAGGGTACCTTGCCAATGGCCACATATTTGGCCATTGGCATGCTGCCTGACTCATATGCACCCTTTATTTGGAGCTGACATGGCTCCATTGTGTTTTTTGCAGAAACATACTCAGTTGTCAACTGAGTACATTTCTGCAGCTAACACGTCTCTTACACGGGCTGGTTTCTGCTTCATGGATCGCTAATCTACCTCATTTGCATGCCTTTCGGCTGCAAGTGAGGTATTTAGCATTACCACGCCCAGTCCGTGTAAGAGACGTTTTAGCTGGTCTCTTACATGGAGTTTTGGGCTGTTCCTGGATTTCGAGGCTTGCATGGTGTCTTACACGTCTCTTACACTCCGTGCAAGCCTTTGTGAATCCTGCCCTATAAGTTCCTTTTTAAGAACAAGCAAATCGTTAAAGATATCATTTGATCCAACATACATAGAACTACTTCCTTATATTTAGGTGTACCAAAATCCAACTCACATCTTGTACTTTTGATCCCATTAGACATAGCACCATTCCATGTTTATTATCTTCTCGGCAAATGTATAATTTCCTTTAACTAAATCAACAGTTACTAATATATCATTTCCAACTTGATTGGCAGAATCTCTGACTTCTTATTTAATAAAGACTTCTCTGTTAATTGTTACAAAAGAATATTTTTCATTAGTATTCGTCCTATTAATATCACTGTTTTCATCAGTTACATTACATGCAGGTGTACAGTTCTCATATAGGGGTGTCTTTGTACGCCCATAGCCTGAGCCACATTGCCATCCTCAGTTTTACTTCTCATTTTCCTTACAGTAATACTCTTTAACATTTGTAAGCTCAATTTAAATTTCGTCCTTTTATCCTGTTCCTATGTTCTTTGTGTTTCACTGTTGCAGTCATCACACTTGGGTTATCTGCCTGCAGGTGGCCCTCAGTCGGCCCGAATACCAGAGACTTATTATTTCTGCATCAGATGCTGTCACGCCAGGACTGACGTTAGGTCATCAGGAGTATAAAAACAGGAAGCTGATGCCATTACATCAGTATTTCTTGCTGAAGAGCCCAAAGCAGAAGCAGTTTGCACGAATGCCGGTTGGCCGCTACCTGAGTTTTTCGTTTACGAATTGAATCATCCTGAAGTCTTCTAAAGCTAAGTACCCCATTGCGGATCCTTTTTTCTTGCTTCAACCGATGTCAGAAAAAGTTAACAATTGTCTTGCCTGTGAAAAGCAAATACCACACCAAGATTTTCATTCTTACTGCATCACCTGTTTAGGCCCAGACCACAATGTACCTCAATGTGTTTTGTGCCTTGTTCAATGCCCAAACCATTCGTCATCGGGCTGTTATTGTCACTAAATACTTTTGTTCTCGATTTCCGTATTCAGAAATGGCTTTGGTAAGCCATCCGATTACCAATATTCTGAAAAAAACATATGGGTAAAGAGAGAGAAAGACCGCACAGGTCCAAAGCTGCTGACGACGCTTCCGTTAAGCTAGTCACCAGTTCACCGGTACTCAAGTGCTTTTGCAGCCCCTGATGCCCGCTTCAATGGATTTGCAGGCCTCTACCAAGACCCGTTCAGAGTCTGGTATACTGTGAGACTCTTCTTTGACTATGGAACCTGCGGGTGCTTCTGCCTTGGATGGGTCAGAAGGCTGCTGAGCAGGCACCGATTTTTGAGGAATTCTTCACACTACCAATATTTGACACAAACCGATGACTTCAATTCTGTCTAAAACTGCTAAGTTTCTAAGGCCAAGTGTACACGCTACACCTAGAAAACTGATGACCAAAATGCATGCACCTGCTCCCTTGCCACAACATCAAATGTTTAACATGGCAGAAGACCTTATTATGCTGATTAGGGGAAGTCAGCCTTCCCCTGCTAAGAGAAAAAGAGACCAGTCCCCAGCAGCTTCAACAGACCAAGAGTCTGACGACTCTGAGGTATCTAATTATGAAGACATGCCCTTATCTGCTTATGAAGATTCAGATGCAGTGGACTCCATTCCCTCTGCCTCTCCTCCAGAGGACATTTCTTTTGGTGAAATATTACATACTTTAAGAGAGCATTTCAATTGGAAATGCCAAGAATATCCTCAGTCCAAAAAGAGACTCAGAGAATTTTTAGATTTGCAACAACATAGGCCTTTAGTAATACTCCCAGTCCTGGAAGTTGTTGATGATGTCTTCATGGAATTCAGTCTTACTCCTGATACTTTACCCCCTGCTCCTAGGAAACCAGACAGGTACTACAGAGTACCTGACTCTCACAAATTCCTATTCAAAAATCCTACTGCTGACCCAGAGATCATTTCCCAGGGGCCTAAAGGTATCTAGGCAACTACAGCCAAAATCCCACCCCTTTGGACAGGGATTCCAGAGCTTTGGACAGATGGGGTAAGAAAGTATATACATCTGCAACTCTCACCATTAGGGCTTTGAATTGTCAGTTTCACATGCTGAAGTACCAGCAACATACTATGAAACTTATTAAGCAAAAAGTAGCAACCTTTACAGACTGTACAGAAAATAAAGAATTGCAAGAGCTTATGCATTCTGCAAGCCAAGTCAGCAAGCATACATTGCAGTGTAGCTTTGATGCCCTAGAAGCATATTGCAGGGCAGCAATCACTGGTTTTGCACTGAGAAGGCATGCTTGGCTTAAGGAGCAGACCTTGCCAGATCATGTGAAATCAAAGTTATTAGGTGCTCCCAGTGGCGGCAGGTGACTTCAAATCAAAGGAGGGCTGCAGGAGACAGCTGAATGGGTGGGGTCAATGGGAATGGGTGTGGCCAACTAGAATGGGGAGGAGCTATGATCAAAACCACAAAAACTGTAACTTTAATTAAATACGCTGCCCTGGGTGCCAAACCATCATTATGAGAGTCCAATCAAGAAAAAAGGAAAGTTTAGAAGAAAAACAATATTTCAATCCATTGGCTGCATGGCAGCTTACTTAATATCTAGATGGAAACAAAAAGGTTGTGAGGCATGAAAAAATATATTACTTTTTAAATACATTACTGGAATGCCAGTTAAAAATCAAGTATAAAAAAACAAGCAGCACTCAACTCAAACCACTTCTTCTTGCACTGCGGTTCTAATTATAATTTATATTCAGCTTTATTAAAGTACCAAGTAACATGCTGAAAGTAGCAATCTCTGTGATACCCCCACTTGTAAAACTGTTTCTTATCTAAAAAAGACCTGCTGCCTGACAACAACTATCTACTTTTTCATGGGGAAAACATGATCAAAGTAAAAAATGAAAAGCAAACAGGAAACAAGCTGAACATACATTGCTTAAAGGATTACTGCACAGGATATGGACCACACATGATAGATTGGCATTCTGTTTAGTTTGCAGGTAAAGTCTGTAATGAGCTCTTAAAATAATGTAATCCTGCCCTTTATTACAAATACTGTCATATGCATTTCAGTACCCAAGGCTTATATGTTATCTAGTTATGTAAGTATTCTCTGCATGGCAACAGAAAGGCTTTCAATGTTGGCAATTCGTTAACAGTATGCTTATTAAAACTTACTTACATCTTACAATCTCAGACAGGTTTACCAGATGGTTGTTAAAACATTGCTACTTAAACTCAGAGCAACAGGCACTTTCTGAATAAAAAGCATAAATCAACAGTATAAAAATATAACAGAAACGAGACCATTATACAAAATCAAGGACAGATGAAAAGCCATTGTAGTTCTTGTGTCTACCTTGGATGGGGGTATAGTCGACACATTTACACTGCATAACTGTTCCTTGCCTTGCTTGGACACATCCAGAGTCACTACATAGGGGAGTGGGGTGCAACAAGTATGTCACAATTTGAAATGTCTCTGGCTGACTGCAATGGCCCTGACACATTTGTCATACATCTCAACCTCAGAGCAAGAAATCTGGACAAAGCCATACATAGAAGTTGGACAAAGGCTCAAAATAAGGACAATTTTTAAATATTGCTCTTATAAACTTAGAAAGATAATAGAATAGTAGGTCTTGCATTAGTATGAATTTTCTGAAGGGTATGAAATCTGAAACTGAAATGTCTGCCATTATTTTCTAACTTCAGTCTTTAATGATTTGCCACTAATTTGCCAAAAAAAAACACAATTTTATGAAAAATGGACCAAAAATGTGATTCAAAAATATAAAATAGCCACACAGTATAGCTGGGAACCTGCAAAGAAGGGACATTTTTTAAATATTAGTACTGCTAACTTGAGCAGCTGACAAAATAAAAGAATCTACATGCAGTTCTGAAATAAAAGCAATCTCATCATCATCATCTTTCAGCTTTTCCCGTTAGGAGTCGCCACAGCAAATCATCTCTCTCAATTTCTTCCTGTCCTCTGCATCTTGCTCTGTCACACCAACCGCCTGCATGTCCTCTCTCACCATGTCCATAAACCTTATCTTAGGCCTTCCTCTTTTCCTCTTACCTGGCAGCTCCATCCTTGGCATCTTTTTCCCAATATACCCATCATCCCTCCTCAGCACATGTCCAAACCAACGCAATCTCGTCTCTCTTGCTTTGTCTCCAAACTGTCCAACCTGAGCTGACCCTGTAATATGCTAATTTCTAACCCTATCCATCCTAGTCGCACTGAGTGCAAATCTTAACATCTTTAACTCTGCCACATCCAGCTCTGACTCCTGCCTTTTTGTCAATGCCATTGTCTCCAACCCATATAACATAGCTGGTCTCATTACCCTCTTATAGACCTTCCCTTTCACTCTTACTGGTACCCGTCTGTCACAAATCACTCCTGACACTCTTCTCCACCCATTCCACCCTGCCTTTACTCTCTTCTTCACCTCTCTTCCACATTCACCATTACTCTGAACTGTTGATCCCAAGTACTTAAACTCGTCCACCTTTACCAGGAGTAGAGCTCCCTGCATCCTCACCATTCCTCTACCCTCCCTCTCATTTACACACATATATTCTATCTTAACCCTGCTGACCTTCATTCCTCTGCTCTCTAGAGCATATCTCCACCTCTCCGGAGTCTCCTCAACCTGATTCCTACTCTCACTACAGATCACAATGTCATCTGCAAACATCATAGTCCATGGGGCCTCCTGTCTGATCTCATCTGTCAACCTGTCCATCACCACTGCAAATAAGAAAGGTATCGGAGCTGATCCTTGATGTAATCCCTCCTCCACCTTAAACGGATCTGTCACTCCCACTGCAGTCCAATCTATAACTGATGATTACAGTTATTTATTAATTGTAAATCCTCCATGTTTTCTTCCAAAATTGCCATTTTGCGGAGAGATTATTAGGGGAAGAGCAACATTTTGAGCCAAAATTGGGTACAGTTGAGAGGTTTGGATATGCCTAATTCTATAAAGCAATTTATTTGCACGTACCTTTCAACCTGTTAATGCAGGAAATCTGGACAAGGCCAAATATATTGGGGGAACATATAAACAGTACTAAAAATTGCTCTTGTATAAACTGAGACAGTTGATAAAATACCAGGTCTTGCTTTACCATGCATTTTTCCTGAAGGTTATGAAGTCTGAAACTCAGTGTCTGTCATTATTTAGTGACTTAATTCCTAAATGATTTGACAGAAAACCACACATTTTATGAGGAACAAACCAAAAATAAGAAGCAAATATCTCTTCATTCTGCAAAAATCTGGACAGTTGAGAGGTATAGTTCAGCCGGGGCTGTCTGAGTTGCTGCCCTCCCCCCCCACCTCACAAAATCATGGTTGAATGGAGCTTCCCCCCCACAGCCATTCCAATGAATCATTACTTGGCTATTTCACACCATTTATTATAAACACTAACCGGAAAAGCCGAAAAACAAAAAACATAAACACTAATGTGCATACTGATTTACTTCTGTGATGATTTGGACTTCATTTGAAAGTTTTATTTTGCATTTTACAGCGCAAACACTAATAGATATCATATCTGCTAAACAAAGCAATGCAGTCTCACAATGAAAACCAACTTAGCATTAAAACGTCTCTGCCCTTGAAAACTCACATTTACTGAAACAGCATTTAAACCCACATTCAAAGAAAATACATTTTGCCAGTGGCAGATTAACTTTGGGTTTGGACTGTTTTCAAATCACAGGCCCCTTGCGCATGAAACATACACATGCTCTTTCATACACCTTCCTGATTGTATTAAATTATATTCCTTGTACAATACAGTACAGTTTTAGAGGGTGTTTTAAATTTGTTTTGAAATTTTTCCAGTAAACAATGAAACAAAATGCATGCACCAGTAATGACAAAACTGCCCAATTCAGAACATTTCCATCATAAAAGTCTACTCAAACTTCTACAGTCCACCAGTATCAGTACATATGCACAATCTTTGAAGTAAAAGTCATCTAAATAATTCCACATTAAAGAGATCTGTAACTAACGAAGAGGCTGCTGCTAGCAAACAACTTTGTATTTCATTGTTTCATCTACAAATAAAGTGCCCGTTACCCTTGAGGAATAAATTGCCTATCTTACACTAAAAAAATTATAAGCTAGCAATATTGCAATAGGGAATGGATGGCAAACTGATAACAGGTTCATAGTTACTAGGTATCTTCGCCAAAAAGGAGTGCATCATCAACCCCCTTTGCAAAGTACAGTATCAGCAATGCATCTATCTACTGTGGGAGTAGAACCCACAGCCTTCTGCATCAAAAGCAAGTACACTACCTGGTGTGCTATTAACAAGGCAATCCGACTCAGCATAAGCAGCACTAAACTTTTGCTCCCCTGCAGCTCTCAACTTCTTGTAAAATCTACTCACTCAGCTGTTTCTCTGTACTTTGCAGCACAAAGAAATCTGGAAAAAGCCAAAGTTTATTGTGGGGAGGGGGACAAAAGCCCCCAAAAAAGGGACACATTTTAAACATTGCTTGTATAATGTTGGAAAGTTGCTAGAATAAAATGCTGTGTTACCACCATACATTTCACTGCCAAGCCTTAAACCCAGGACCCTGTGCAAAAAAGTCAGAGCAACATACCACTATGCCAAATCAGCTGTTTTGTGAAAGAGGAAGACGGAAACTTAAATGGCAACCATTTAGTGAATTCACTTCTCACCATAGCACAGCTGTCAACCTCTTAGCACAAAACACCTGAACAAATCCAATAATGGGTGAATACAGCCCCCAAGCATTCAGTGAATTCAGTTCTCACCATAGCTCTCAATCTTTTAGCAAAAAACACCCGGACAAAGCCAGTAATGGAGGAATATAGTCCCCAAACATATTTAATGAATTCAGTTCTTACCATAGCTCTCAACCTTAGCACAAAAAATCTGGATGAAGCCAATAACGGGGGAATACAATCCCAAAAAATAGGGATAAATTTCAAATATCCATCTTATACACTTAGAAAATTGCTAGAATAAAAGCTTTTGCGTTACCATGCACTTTCTGAAGAATATGAAGTCTGATATTCAAAGTTGTGTCATTTTTAACATTTATTAACCAGGAAAGTCTGACTTGGAACAAAAGCTAATTTTTAGCAGAGGCCCAGGGAGAAACACTCCAGACAGACACATGTCTTTGTGAGATGGGAGGACACTAGAGGAAACAAACACAGGAAGGGCATACAGACACCACAGAAAAGGTAAAGCACCCCAGCCAAGAATCAAACCAGAAAACCTGTAGTTGTCAGGCAATAATGCTACCACTGCACCAATGCAATACCAGCTTTGCAAGGACACAAATACAGAAACCACAGATTTGATGAAGAATAGAACAAGTATGAGGGAAAAATCTGCAAGGTTTTAGAAATGGTGGTGGGTAGGGAATTCAGGCTCCTGCCACCTGGGCTCAAGGTACAGGGTTCAAGCTTTATTCTCTACCCACCACCATGTAGCACCTGGGGAATTTCATACACACACACACTACACTTAGTGTACTGTGGAAGTAAATATGTAGAGGAGAAAGTTGTTTCACACCAGTGACATGCAAGTTCTCACATAAGCCATGTATGAGGGAATTAGGGTTAAATTTAAGTGTCCTGGTCATTAAGCAGGCCAAGAAAGGTTACAACAATGGAGGCTAAGACAGGGAATTGATTGCTAGTGGCAGAGTATATTCCCTAGGAGTATATTGTGCTATAACCCAGAATTTGTGGAAGGGGATGGCCACAGGAATGCTGATGGTCCATGGATGGCTGTGACACAAGCAGCCTTCATACTTGCCTGCATGACAATTACTTCAAGTTAACTCATGCCCAAGTCAGCAGCCATATGTCACTGATAGGGAGGAAATGGGCAGAGACCCATAGAAGAAGGGCTGATATTCATTAGATCAGGTAGACTGTAAAAAGCATTTTAGAAAAAATAGTTCTGTTAAGTACAGTACTTCCTCAAGAAGACTGTATGTATGGTTTTGGATAAGTGACTTCTTGTCACTCAATTATCAGATTACCAATAATCAACTCAGACTAAGGACTGGTAGCAATGTATAATTAAAGTATTCTTTTATATAATGTCACACAAAAATTAACAAACCTACAAGTCATCTTGAGATTTTGTATTTTCTATTCCTTTCCCATCATTGTCGAGAGAAAAAATGAAAAACTGAGATTATGTAATGCAGCATCCCATGCATTTTCTAGGAACAAGTATGTAGCACAAAACCATACTTGGTGGCATGACAACATGCAGGTTTAGCAAATGAAAGCAAAAGACATATTTATCTACCTACTTTAACCATGCATGCCTTTTCCACCGCACTGTAACATACTGAACATTCTATATAAAATGAAATATTCTTTCACAGAACTGGATATTAATCTGTATAATGCTAAATACTCAAAATTCTACTTGTTCATAAAAGCTCTGTATCATTAACTTTAATTCCAGATAATTTTTTTCATTGTACCTTAGTAACCATAGATATAAAATGTAATATTTCCAATCATTTCTGACTTTATGACTAAAACTGATGTGTTCTTTTTTGAAAAGCTAATTAAATAGTACAATTTTGGCTACATAACAGGATATTTTGCTTTCTTCAAAACTGATGTGTTCTTCTTTTTTTTGAAAAGCTAATTAAATAGTACAGATTTGGCTACATAACGGGACAATTGGCTTTCTTCAAAGGTACATAAATATTGCACAAAGAAGTGTACAGCACTCAAGTCCAAATAAGTTTTATGGAAAATATAAATTAACAGGGAACTTGATAGAAAAAGAAGTCACGTTGTCTACAGACTGCACATTTAAAAAAAAGATTTTTTCAAGAACACACTCCAAGCAAGCAGAACTTCCAGCTGTGCATGAACATTTAGGTAGACATGTTTGATTTAGAGTAGACTCTCGTTTCTGTATTCAAACTGCAACTGATGTCTGGCCTATGGTCTAGTTCCTAATCCTAAATATGTAATTAATGGTGTAGCAGCTGGCACTAAATATGAAGCAAAATTCTGGACATTCTGACAAAATCTGCAGTTGAGAGATATGATAATGATACGTACCACCAAGAAGAAAAGAAACTCTGCACTTCTTCCTCTTCAGCTACTGTGTGCCTGTGTCACGTCCAGCAAATGAAATTAGGCTGCCAAGGCAAGCAAATAAAATACAATATATGAATAATCCACCTGTACCACCATAAGACAAGTCCACAACCGAAACTGGCTGCAATTGTTTGCTTCTCGCTCTTTTCCCAGCACATAAAGCCTGGGAAGAGAGCGACAACCAATCAGCAGCCATTTAGCCCATGCACGTCATGTACGTGCCTGCGGACATGGCAGTCCGAACCCCTTCCAATTCTATGCAGTTTGGAACCGCATAGACTGATGGGCATCACACTGATGCCTTAATACGCTATCCAGACTGCAGCGATGGAGTTGAAAATTGGATCTCAGACCAAGAAAGAGAAAAAAAAAAAAAACGCCGCGACCCAGAATTCAAAAGTGCGCATGCTCAGTCAGTCAGCGTAAAGCAGCCGGCTGATGAGAGACTCGGTATAAAGACAGTAAAAAAAATAACTAAAAGTTTCTAAAACTAAAAAGTACTTTTTTCTTTTTTCTTGAGGGGGCTGCAGTCCGGCAGTCTGATGGCACGAGCTGCCCCTGGATGCTCCTTTGAACAAGGACAATCTGTTTGGCACCAAAGCAGAACAGAGTCTTAAAACGATAAAAGAAAAAGCTAAATCTCTGCAGACAGTCAAATAATTCTTACAAGTACAGCCTCCTAGATTCAGTAGGCATTGCCCCTCGAAATACTGGTCCTTTCCAGCCCCCTCCAGGCCATCTCAAACTAGACCCAGGGGAAACAGGTCCCCCAGACTACAGTCTGAGGGTATGCAGAGATCTAAGCAATGGAGTGCCTCCACCTCTAAAGCAAGGAGTGCTAAACCACCCCCTTACAAAAAGAATTTACAATGACTTCTCTACTCCATTCCCCACCTCTGCCCAATTACTTGTGCTCCTAGGAGGAAAACTTGCTCTGCATGCAAAAAAAGTGGATGTCCATCACCTAAGACCAATGGGTCCTCAACATTGTATCCCAGGGGTACAAATTTTACTTCCACTCTCTGCCAACCCCAAAAGGGTTCCCAGACCTTCCTCCAAACCAATGGGCAGAGGTACAAAACCAAATCCTAGCACTGCTCTCTATCAGGGCAATTCAACTGGTTCAGGTGGAACAGATAAGTCAAGGATTCTATTCCAGACTTTTCCTAGTACATAGAAAAGAGGGCTCTTGGCACCCAGTCCTAGATCTTTCAATTCTCAACACCTTCCTGGTGGTACCAAAATTCAAAATGCTGACGCAGCAGCAGCTTCTACCTGCCTGGTTAGTCATCCTAGACTTAAAAGAAGCCTATCTGCACATCCCTATAAGTGAGTCATGTAGGAAATATCTACATTTCAGGGCTGTATATATGCATTATCAGTTCTCTGAACTTCCCTTTGGCTTATCCACTGCTCCCAGAGTATTCACAAAATGCCTGGCTCCAGGTATTGCTTATTGCAGGCAGAGAAATATCCAAATTTACCCATACTTGGATGACTGCCTGATACAGGCGGACAGTCAGGAATTGCTGTTGCAGCACCTGACAGTTGTAAAAAAAACTTATCACATCCCTGGGGTACACCACCAATGAAAAGAAATCAAAACTAGTCCCCAGTCAAACGATTGTATTCCTGGGAGAAGTTTGGACACAGCATCCCAGATGGCATTCCTCACTTCAGAAAAACAAGCCTATCTGACAGACTATTTTACTCAAATGGCCACCAGAACCCAGCTATCCACAAGGAAAATAATGCAGGTCCTAGGGTTCATGGCCTCATGCATTCTACTAATTCCATATGCCAGACTGCATATGAGGAAACTTCAGTGGTACTTAAAAAGTCTTTGGTGCCAACATTCTCAGGACCTGGAAACCGTCATTCCTATCATACCCTGTCTAAACACAGAGTTTCTTTGGTGGGCAGCAGCATGCAACCACAACAAAGAACTGCCCTTTACTCAACCCCATGCAACCCAGACCCTAACCACAGATGCATCAGACTATGTCGGGGGAGCACACATGGATGGCAAATGCATTCCGGGCCACTGGAGTCAATGTCAAATTCTTGCACATCAACCAAAAAGAGATGCTAACTCTGCAGCATGTTCTGACAGCTTTCAGATCCCTACTATCTCCAAGACACCTGCTGATAAAAACAGACAACACCACAGTTATGTGGTACATCAACAAGCAGGGGGCAACCCACTCTTACCCACTCTGCAGGTTAGCCATGGTCCTGTGGAGCGTGGCCTTGGACATGCAAGTCCATCTGCAAGCTCAATTCCTGCCAGGCAAATTAAACTCACTGGCAGACAACTTAATCAGAAATCTCCTAGATCCACATGAGTGGCAATTACAACCCAGCACCTTCAACCTTATGATTCAGAAATGGGGGACCCCAGAGGTGGATACCTTTGCCTCCATCTTTAACCACCAGCTCAGCAAATTCTGCACCCGGAATTCTCACAGCAGGGCCTGGAAAGTGGATGCCCTATCTTTTCAGTGGATAAATTTCTCAATCTATGTCTTTCCCCCTGTGCCCCTTCTCCCAAGAGTATTACTCAAGATAAGACAGGGCAGACCAAGGACAATTCTGATTGCCTCAGACTGGCCATGCCAGCACTGGTACCCACTCCTACACAGCCTGTCACAGGTACCACCATGGCACCTACACCAAAGCCCAACCCTGCTCTCTCAGCAGGAGGGAGAGATTTTGCAGCTTGACTTATTCCTTGAATTCTCCCCCAGCAGCCCTAAGCAAGCAGATGCTGGATGTCATTCTCGAAGCCAGAAGACCCAGTACAAGAAAGTCCTATGCTGATAAGTGGAAAAGGGACTACTCCTAGATTCAATCTAAAGGAGAGGACACAACTCTGCCCTCCCTGCTTCTAATCCTGGATTGCTTGGCAGATCTACTCCACAAAGGCCTGTCCTTCTCCTCCATTAAGATACATGCCTCAGCCATTTTGGTTCATTACAACACTGAGCCGTGTCTCTTCTTCCACCCTCTTATCAAACAGTTCCTGAGAGGGGCAAACAACTTAAGGCTGCCAAGGAGAGCACCCACCCCTGCTTAGGACCTTAACTTTGTACTGGAAAAGCTAATGCTTCCCCCCCTTTGAACCTGCAGCATTAGCAGAGTTAAAATTCCTCTCTTGGAAAACAGCCTTGCTTCTGACCATCAATTCAACTAGAAGAGTGTCTGAGCTACAAACACTTATGGCAGTGGAACCCTTCATTATTTTCCATGCTGACAGTTTCCCTCGGGAATAACCCTTCCTTTATGCCTAAAGTGGTGTCCAGTGTGGATCTCAAACAATCCATCCATTTGCCAACCTTCTTCCCTAATCCTCAAAATAAAAGGGAAATGATCCTGCACTCTTTGGACGTGCACAGACAGCTCAGATTCTACCTTGATAGGACTAAGTCCTTCAGAAAATCTGTCAGCTTTGCAACAGGGGCAAAGGGCAAGTCCATTTCAAAACAAACAATTTCCAAATGGATAGCACACTGCATCCATTTCTGTTACAAGCACCATGGGAAACCAACCCCTCAGTGGGTCAGAACACATTCCACTAAGGCAACATCTACCTCTACACCATTTTTCTGGGGAGTCCCTACCAGGGGCATCCTGGAAGCTGCTACCTAGAATTCTGTACACACCTTCACCAAGCATTACCACCTGCCTATCTTTTCCAAATCCAGGGCAGGTTTTGCAGCATCAGCCATGCAAGGCATTCTAAGAAGCCCTAACTCTTCTTGACTGCCTCCACCCTTCTTCGGCTTTGGGAATCTACCCAAGTGTGATGACTGCAACAGTGAAACATTTAGAACATAGTACAGTTGTGTACGTTTACCATAAATTTAGATGTTCAAGTGTATTCACTGTTGCAATTCTGGTTTCCCTCCCTCCAGCCCACTGTTTTTTCTCTCTCTCTCTTTCTCTCTCTCTCTCCCCTGTCTATGGCTTTTACTCACCTCCTTTCAGCGGTATTGGTATCTACTTTTTACTGGTGGTGTTTTCCCCTGCCAAAACTTAGCTCCCTATTTGGGGGGCTCTTGACATTTGGAGCAAGAAAAACTGATGTAATGGTGTCGGCTACCTGTTTTTATACCCCTGATGATCTGACGTCAGTCCTGGAGTGACAGCATCTGACACAGAAATACTAAGTCTCTGGTATTCAGGCCAACTAAGGGCTACCTACAGGCAGATAACCAAAGTGTGATGACTGCAACAGTGAATACACTCGAACATCTACACTTATGGTAAGTGTACACAACTGTACTTTCTTTTTTCTACCTTCTGTATTAGAATAACAACATATTTTTTGTAGACTAAATGTTTTGTGATTGATCTGGGTATTACATATCAAAACTGAATTTAATTTGTTTAGTATATTTTTACTTAGCTTTATCTATCTATCTATCTATCTATCTATCTATCTATCTATCTATCTATCTATCTATCTATCTTTCTGTCTATCTATCTATCTAAGTGAACTTTTTTCTTCCCAGTGTTTTGTTGTAAACCTTTCTTTTGCTTTCTGTTTTATTTTCTCCTAAATGCTCCATGAATGCTCTGATTACTGTATACTCATATCCTGAATTATATAAAGGTGTTACTTATATTAAATTTAATAGAGGATGAGCGATATTTACTAGCAGAAGACACTTCTTCTCTAAAATTTCTTCTATGCACAGTTTGCCAAATTTCTCATCAGACCAGTTAGGAGTGTGTGTGTGTGTGTGTGTGTGTGTGTGTGTGTGTGTGTGTGTGTGTGTGTGTGTGTGTGTGTGTGTGTGTGTGTGCGTTTGTGTGTGTGTGTTTGTGCGCACAAGTCGAGTCATCAAGTTAAGAATTGCCATTAGTAATAGCATATCGTCCAACTTTTTGACATAAGAAACTGATGTCTTCAGTGATGTGTTTCCTCTGTGTGTGTGTTTGTGTATGTACAGCATCTTGCGCTGGACAAGATATTTATGCTTCAATAAGTCATTGATGGCAAACTCATTTAATGAATCCATTCTCAGCGACAAAGTAAATAATTTAAAGGAAGCAGAAATAAAATAAGTAAATCAATAGTCATGGAATTTACATAAATTAAAACAGCTAGAAAATTAAGTCAAATTATATGAAGAAATCATACAAACAATAACAATATTATAACAATAATAAACAAGGAAGCAGGAATAAAATAAATCAATAGTCATGGAATTTACATAAATTAAAACAACTAGAAAATTAAGTCAAATTATATGAAGAAATCATACAAATAATAAAGAAATCAATATTAAAGTACAGTGAACAAACCTTATAAAAAGAGAAAGAATTCTTTAAGTTAATTCTGGTCAGTTGTTTTAGTCACATATCATTGGATATATCTTTGCAGCAGTTTATGCTCATGACTGCCCTTAGATGCAGCTTGTGTTATAACTAGATAGACCCTTTATGATGGTTAGAGTATGCCTGCCTACAGTATATCCCTTTCTACCAGTAAGCATTAAAAATCAACTGTAAACATTAAAATATAAATTAAATAGAGTTTCTCCTAGCAAACAGTTATGCAGGACAACACAAAACAACACATGCTAATTTGAAACAAGATCTGGAGTATCCTGTCTACAAACTGTATCAAGGTGTAACTAGATACGCACTATGAGAGGGTTATAGT
>NC_056744.1:1507351337-1507383667 GCF_019279795.1 Protopterus annectens
CTGCGTGGAGACATGCGTGAATGGGCGTACCTTCATTGAAGGTTGAGTGTCAGGGCTGGTAACTCGGCACGTAAAAATCAACTACCAATCATTAGCGGACCGGAGTTCCGCTGTGGCGACCCCTAACCAGGAAAAGCCGAAAGATGCAACAACACTGATTATCACACACTTCACACTCCCCAGGATTCATGAACGTTGCGCCAGGCGGACGCATAGCATAGGCGTTACAACTCCAAATATGGCCGCCGAGCGATTCAGGTACGATCTAATTCCACGTGCACTACCGGTGTGCGCCGGATTTGCGCCGCCTCTGGCGTAGGTATGTTAAACACCCCATGTGCAGTGTTGCACCATGCAAATGAAGGCATATAGTGATCCACGAAGTGGCGCAGGCGTAGCATAAGGGCACGGCAATGTAAACCAAAAAAAAACGGTTTACATTTACCCAAACATGACATAGGAGTAACGGAAGGCTGTCAACGTCAGGTATCACACTGTTGCCACATGCCAATGGCGAAAGACACAGAGAATGTCAAAAGAAAACATGCACAACATGTAAATAATGACATAAATGGTATGTCCACAGAAACTCACAGCAGAACCCCAGGACATGTCCGCGGAAGGTGCTAAACAATGAAATAATATGACAATGTCATAAAAGAGCAGTGTAATACACATCAGCTTCACAGCCACAATACACCATGGTATGCATGGAAAGCCACATCCATGGTGCAAGGGTTGCCAAGGAGTCGCGACAGTGTTCTGCGTGGTAACTATGAATTAGTAGTCAATGCCATGCAAATGAGGCAGATAATACTGAATCGCAAAACCCCCACCGGTGTAAGGCTGTACCAAATGGCGCAGCGGTAATACACCGAGGAGTGGCTCAGAGGGAATACATGTCAACCGCAGAGGGGTGTGCCACTGTAGGAGGAAGCACATTGGAGCCCAGCAAACATGGGCTGTACATTGCACATCACAGCAGCAGGACCGGCGTGTGGGGAAATAGTTGAGCTGAGAGCACACAATGCGTGCAGAGATGCATGTGCACAAGGATGACTACGTTCCTTTAACCCAGTCATGTGACGCCCGCCCCGTCAACAACAACGGATACAGGAAGGTGATGCTGAGAATCTGAGGAAATGCGGAAGCAGTGTAATTGGAGTAGTAATGAGCAATCAACACTAATCAACCCACAAAGGCCAATTGGCGGCAGCTGACAACTCTGCATGCAGAAACCTGCAAAACGGGATAGGGGAGGCATATGAATGCAAAGAAAGTAGGGGAGGTAGCAGATTGCAAAGAGTGAAGAACTGACACAGCAGAGCCAAGTAGACAGGCAGCATAACGGTGGTGGCAGACAAAACGCACGATATGCCATGTCCCAGAAACTACACATGACAGGTCTCTGCAGGATGCAAGCCAGGAAATAGTAGGCGCAACGTGCAGAAACAGTAAGGTAAGGTCAAAAGCTAATCCAATGCAGGCAAGAGTAATGCAGCACCAAAGGCAACAGCGTTGCAGTGCCAACGGTAAAACACGGAAGATAATCCCCAGATACGGCCGCACAGACACACCCTATGACATCACCGGGTGTACAGCACAACAGTATAAAGTGTGAATGCACACAACACACAGACGTGTATTCCCAAACGCCGCACTATAGGTGTAAACACACGGGGAACTTTTAAAATGTACATGTTGGGTGCCGCCGTGGCCGTGATCCATCAGCATGTGTTAGAGACAGACGGAGTTGTGGAGGAGGGTGCCGACAACTACCGTAGGCCTCAGAGGAGAAGGAGAGTGTTCAGACCAAGGGTAACCTACCAGGGGCTACAAGACCTGGAGATAGTAGAGCGTTACAGGGTGGATAGGGACACTTTACAGCAAATAGTGGAGCTGTGCCGGCCACACCTGAGAACAAGAAACAACAGAGGGGAGCCCATCCCAGTGGACACAAATGTATGTGTAAGCTTGCGAATACTGGCCACAGGTACCTTTCAAAGGCCAACTGGGGATATAATGGGCATCTCACAGGCATCAGCATCCAGGGTACTACACCAGTTTCTGGACGCCATGTTACCACATGCCAATGAGCATATATACTTCCCCAGATCTCAGGAGGAGTTGGCTAGCAATATGCGCCACTTCCACCGTGTGGCACAATACCCGGAGGTACTGGGTGCGATAGACTGTACACACATACAAATCAAGTCACCACCTGGGGAGCAGGGTAGACGCTACATAAACTGCAAGGGATTCCCCTCCATCAATTGCCAGGTTGTGTGCAATGCGCAGGGCATTATCATGGATGTGTGTGCTGGCAGCCCTGGAAGCTACCACGACTCCCATATCTGGCATGCCTCACAGCTGTACCAGGTATTCGCCAGGGGGGACATCCCACAAGGCCACCTTGTGGGGGATGCTGGCTATGCACTGGAGCCATGGATGATGACTCCCATCAGAAATGCACACACACACATGCAAGAACGCCATAATGAGGCACACGCACAAACCAGAATAATCATAGAGCGTGTGTTTGGGATGCTGAAATCACGGTTCCGGTGCTTGGATACATCCGTGGAGCCCTGCAGTACTCTCCAGGCACATGTGCCCACATATTCATAGTATGTGCCATGCTACATAATATGATCCTGCGGAAGCAGCTGCTGCAGGGACATAATGGTGAAGGGCCACAAAGCCCACCACAACTGCCAAGGCCAGTCCAGGCACAGAGGGTTCAGGACCATGAACACACTGTGCCAGCCCCAGTAGGCAGACGGAGGCGTACCCAATATGCCTATGCCCTGGCAAAGAGGGAACATATAGCACATACTCTGACAGCGTAGGCCCCATGGACTGACACCTCCCTACCTGCACACACAGTGAAATGGACGGCACACAAACATGGCCACCCGTAAAGTGTACCGTATGGGTGGCCCCATGTGTGACTCCAACATAGGCAGCACCCAAACACTGCACACCCAACAGCCAGCGGAGCATGGAATGCCAACACCTGAACCATACGCGGGTCCTACAGCAGACGGCGTTGCTGTATGCTGCCACGTCACGCAAGGTGTATACATATAGACATGTAGATATGTGCATATACAGATATGGAGATAGATATAATTACACACATAGAAATATATGTACACATATACATATAAGTACAACAGGGAAGACAGGGAATCAGAGGGATGTAAGGTGACAGTGAAGTAACACGCGATATCTGTACATAGTAAACATAGTGAAAGACAACCTGAGCATCCGGGAGGTTTAACAGAAGAGGAAACCGCCACCCATGGAAAGGTCAACATACCCTAATCGCAAGTCGGGATGATCGCCAGGCCACAGTACAGTAACAGTACATGTACGGGTAATACTATGATAATAGGAGGGGGGAGGTAGACACTGCCGCCGGTGATGCGGGCCACGCAGGTACTGTGTGCAACCGTCCCTGTGACTGCCGCAGTATGTGTATGTGTGCAGTGAGGGTGCCGTGTGTCTCGCTGTGTGAGTGTAATGTGTGTGCCACTGTAAAATGTGTATGTTGGTGCCATGTGACAGGCGGAGTGGAATAACATGTGTAGGCATACAGTATAGTAACCTCAGGCGTATGTAAACCAGTACTCCCAAAGTAGTACTGAGAGCCCCTCCCTGGCTAGGCATGTGGTGATGTATAACGATGCAAAGTGTAAATGTCCCAGAATGTACCACAGGAATATACCACACATGAAATGGAAAGGACGTATGTACAAATCATGACCGTATGTATGACACCGACATGCTAATTGCAAAATGATACGTCGGCAAAGTTACACAGCAATAGGTATGTACAGCGGAAATACGCATGTGCTACCCCGGTACTGATCGTGGCCACGTATCGGCCCGTAAACACCGCTGTGTGTTCTACAAGTGTCAAACAAACAATCGCCACCAGAATAGGTGGCAACCACTAGCAAACAGGCTATCCCAAGTACAGGACCACAATGACTGTAAATATCCGGGACAGAATAACAAGGGATAGTCGTCACGTACAAACAACCGCAGATATACCACCAATGTGACGGAGGAATACATGCAGGAAGCACACACGCAGGCGATACCAACACCACATGACAACAACACAACCTACACTCCTAGAACAACAGACAAGTAACTGTCAGCTCCGCAGGCAGGGATGGAGCACACAGACAAGCATACCGTGTATGTAGAGATGCAAGGCCCACAACCCGTATCCATCACCTACAACCTCCGATATTCCCCATCGCACATATCAAAGGTATACAAGCCGTAATAGCAGCACAAACATACAGGCAGTCAATGACAGCTGCATAACCGCAACATCTCGCGTGGGAAACACTATCAACAGCGGATGCATACCTGCATCCGTTGTTTAAAGGAATACAACAGCTATGTTACACATCCGAATGCAAAACGCCATCAACAGACGCCGTCAGGACAGGGACACCCACATGTCGAACATAATACCATACCCAACACACACAACCCACGGCTAACACCACTGCGAAATGTACCTGACGCCACACATAGCGGCTGCAGTTACACATAACATAACACAATACAGACCATCTCCACGAAGGTAGGGCAAATATCCAACGCCCAGGTGAGGAATGCAACCATGCCCTAGTTACGACGCGTAATGTACGAATGGAGTAGATGCACAGGTGATATGCGCACAAGTACACACTGAGGAACAGCTATTGGTGTGATGAGCCCACATGTTGCAGGTAACGACGGATATAAGGATGACTCCCAGGATATTCAAACCGTATGCTCATACCGAACTACCACTCCAAAACGGATAGAGTGAGAAAACGGAATAGCGATACACGCAACGAATAACGGAAGGAAACACAGACAAGGTATGTAGAACCCACGATATGTACGGGTGTGTAACGCATGATGTGTATGATGAAGCAGTACTGTATGTGAATGGTGTTTGTAAGTAAGGATACTTGTCCATAATGCAGAGAGTGGTGAAAGGTGGTTATGTAGTGCTATCCTGCTGAGCATACCAACGACTGTGGACACCATGTGCACAGCAGTGGGACATCATGTACACAGCTGGGATAACACAAGGGCTGCCACAGGGGAGCATAACACAGAACAATGCCACACCATACGCCGATGCTGGCAGTGGATGTCCAACAAGGAAGTGCCATAGCAGGGGATAGGACATGTATGTATACTGTCACAGCACATATGTGTATGGGCATATACCGTCGATGTCATACGTAATGTGCGCACGACGTGCACGTATGCCTTGCAGTAGGGGATACTATGTCAACTATGTGTAATGTAAAGCTGTCATGGTTTATATGACAGACATCATACACAGTATCACAGGCATATCATGCATAATGGAGTTATGGCCTACTGGTATGTACAACAACAGGATAAGTATGGCCTGTACACATGGGACAGAGTAGTAGAATAATAGCCATCCGAAATGGAAGGAACACCAAGTAACCATGGCCAAACGATCTGTAGCAGGTGCAATGTGGGCAACAATGAAGTCCGGCAGGTCCATGTGTAAACACATGTGCAGTGTACACAGTAGTGTCACCTCCCCATGGTAGTGTCCAGTGAACAGCAGAGGTGGGTGTCAACTGCATGTCTACACAGTACTGCTGCTGTGGTGGTACCATGACTACGTGTCACTCAAACAGCAAGGGAGCTATCACATGAACAGTGCCACTGTGTGTCCCTGTGGGATGTGCACAGGACCTATGTTCCACAGCATGGTGTGTGTTGTGTCTGTGGAAGTAACACAGAAGCCCAGCCCATGCAATGTGGCATGTGTGCACATATCCATGAGTGCTCCGTTCACACTGCCCACTGCAATTGCCATGTATGAGTACTACATGCATCAGTAATGCAGAGGACATGGTCCATGTCAGAGCAGAAGACACCCCTGTGTATGTGGTATGCAGATGTGTACAGATGTGTTTCCCGTCTGTCAGTCGCATATGTAAACTGTCTGAGCCTGGTACACATCATGGCATGATAATGCTGTGCCATGTAAAGTCGTAGCCGTTGTGGAAGGTACACCACGAATGTGGTATTGTAACCCTGCCCGTGTGTAGGTGTGTGTATGCCACAGGTACAATGGCTACCTATGTACCAGCAGCACACACAGTACAGATAGGTGTGGCCCTGCAGATGTGTACCTATGCCACAGTGGAATATGGTAACCACAGCACCATGTGGGGCATGTGTGTGTACAGCAACCATGTACAATGTGATATGCATGTATGGGGACAGTATCCATGTGATACTCAGTGGATGAATGTTGCTATGCAAAGGTGATGTGCATGCACCATGTGTCATGCATCCTGATGCCATGACACCCACATGATGTATCTGCTACACCGACACCCATACGGTTGTTATCAGTATGAGCTGGTGGAGCTATAATGGTGCCAGGTATGTAGATGTGGGATATCTAGGCATGGACAGTACTCTGTAACAGCATGTTGTGTATGTAGGCAAATAGTGAACATGAGGGGTCCCATGACTGAGGACTGTGTAATGCCACATGTACCTGACATGTAGTAGGTAGCATGATATGCTTGCACCACTGTATGTCCTGTCCAGGAGTCATATAGCCTAACATCCTGAGACACAGGGTATGATGTGATGGTGGATGTGTACATTGCCAATACCAGAACGTGGAATGGTGCTGAAGGGCAATGTGAGGACAATGTGTGATCTGTTGCCCTCTGTACCACACCAACCACCCATGCAATGGTATGACAGGTGGCCAGCATGTGTATGTGGCGTGCTGTGGCACACAGAAGCCCAACAAGGGTGCCAGTAAAGGCATGGAGGACATCAATGAGTGCGTGAAGCACATTTGGGAGGATGTGCCCCACTGCCATACAGAATGGTCCAGTCATGGGTGTACGAATGCAGTCCCACATGTGCAATGCAGTGCCACCCATGTGTAGTGCGATAGATGCGGCAGTGTGACGGTCAAGGTACACAATGTCCGACAACAGGCTAGCAGTGAATTCAGTGGGCTGGTGTGGAGACACATACCAAACAGGTTGGTGGGACATAACAGCTAGGGAGATCGGAAGGTGACAGTGGGACAGTGTCTTAGGACACAAAGTGTGCATGGCAGTACCATGTATGTGTCCACAGGGACACTACGATGTCCATGTATAGATTGCAACCCTGTAGTGAGTGAGAGTGTGTATTGTTGGTAGGTACACCATTGCCTGGCATGTTGCCAACATCATCTCAGTCTGCAATGCCTGGGTGACTGTTGTACGCGACATCGAATGTGGATGTAGCCAAACAACACAGACATACCACCACACTGCCTGAGGACCCACACTGCACTGTGCGGCAGTCATGTGTAGGTAGCTAGCCTTGGAGCATGTGATGGGCCATGAGTACCCACCATGGCTGTCAAGTGATGCACCCCACACATGTGAATATACCCACTGTGCAACAGCCTGCACATGTGCCCATACAGCAGATGTGCATGGAACATTACCACCACCGTGGCATCTGTGAAAAGGCCAGTACTGCCATGTCTCTGTGTGGAATAGCATGGTCCCCACCATTGCGTACATGCTACGGAAGTGCACTGCGATATGTGTCAGCATAGTTATGTACACTGTCCATCTGCCGGGGTGCCATGCCATTAACAACCCCTGTCAGCAGACGTCAGTAGTACTGGCTGTAGAACACATGTACCATGTATGCTGCGATGGGTGCGTGTCCAGGGTGTGGCTAGCAGGGCCGTGAAGCATATATGTTCATCTACCAAAGGGGGGATAACCCCAGGTGTAACACACCAGACACATGGAGGTATCGTGCACGCTGAGGGTAGTGTAGGTATGGTATGTGTTGTGTAATGTGTCACCCAGCTAGGTGGAGTGCATGCCCAAGCATGTGTGGGTACATGGGTGTCCATTCTAGGGAAGTGTGGGTTGCTGTCAGCACATGGCAGTAGCAGCTGTCCGAGGCCCAATGTACAGTATGACAACACAGACAGCATGTAACCTGTGGTGTACAGTGTAAGCTCTGTTGTGTGTTACAATGTGTCTAGTGGTCACAAACATGGGTATCTGAACATGGAGCACCTATGATGCACCTATGATGCATTGTGTTTGTCAAATATCCAGTATGTGTGCAAAACATTGTGTGATGTGGGATCCCCTCACCTGTGTGTGTTGCAGTCCAGGTATGTGCCTGGGAGGTATGATCCGTGTACAATCTGTACTTGCAGGTGTACTGTGCAGAGCATGGAGGCAGGTCCCAGGCACTGCAGATAAATGTGAGTCGTGCACTAGTGTGTGTGCCTTGCTTGTGTGCAGCACAGTGGAAGGTGCAAGCATTGTCCCACATGACCCCATGCCATGCCTGTCTGTTACAGCACTGCTGGAGACAGTCATGTGACACCGCCACAGAGGCAGTATAGCATGTGAAGATGTACATGTGTGCTCCACACCCCAGGCAGATGTCCGCAGGTCATGTGTGCCACAGCAGTGTGGTCGACCAGGACTGTCATAGTGGTCAGATACCACATGCCTGTATAAGTACAGTATGAGCATAGTCAACAGTTGCAGTGACAGAGTAGGTCAATGTACAGTGTCCCTGTGTTCAGACCACTGCCTACTGTACACCTGGCTAGACACACACCCAGAGGGTGAATATACCGGTGAGCCATCACATGTCCCAGTACACGTAGCCTGTATAATGCCATCACAGGGCTGTCACAATAACATGTGGTATGACAGACATGTTGTACCAGGTGATGTGTCGTGTGCATATGTTGAGTTGCACAGCCATTCACACGTCCGCAACATATCAGTGCATGATGCCGAGTGTAACATGATGTGTGGAACTGCACTGTGATCCACAACAGGGTCATCTGAGACAGGTGTGTTGTGAATGGTGTAACCCATGCTTCCACAGGATATACACTGGTGCTGTTGGCTGCCATGCTGGGGGCCACCAGTGGTGCCTGCAGTGGTCATACAGACATACTGCACACATTGTTCTGGCAGGAATGTCCATTGTTGTGGATGATGTGTTACTACGTGAAGGTAGGTGTGTGTTGTGAATGTTACCCATCCAGATGTGACCATCAGGTGCAGTCATGGTTGTCGACAGCAGCACACCCATCCACAGCTGTCAGAACCCTGTCCCCAGAATGGGTGTCAGCCGCCCTCGTACAGTGTGACCTATGTGCAGATGGCGGAACACCTCCTACTGGCTGGCTAACAGTGTCATCTATGAAGGCGAATGTATAATGCCGGTATCCCAATGAAGTACATGGAATCACACATAGTACGCCATGGTCGGCATGTAAACCATGTACAACAATGACTGTGTGACAGACACAAACAATGCGGAGCCATGTTGAACATGCACCCATGAGAACACCAAATGAGGTATGTTGCACATATCGATGTACAACTGTCAGCTATGGCCATAGCATGGATGCAGACGCATATTCCCCACAGGCAGTACCACGCCATGTAGGTAGAGGGGCATTGCATGACTACATGTGACAGTTGCTGTACCGCCACATGTACTGCATATCCGTCATGTAGGGGTAGCAGTGGTACGTGACTGTTGGACATGCCTGTACATATGACCATGTCCCACAGGATATGTGTTACGTGTGTACAACACATGTTGTACCGTCATCAAGCTGTGGAGTGTATGGCTGCCAGTGTACCTGTGTGACATGTTCTGCAATGGGTGCAAAGGTGCGCAGTAGTGCATTGCATGCCCACATGCCCCTCACAGGTGCATAGCCTGAACATACAATACAAAGAGGATGTTGGATCATAGCAACCCACAAGAGGAGATGGGTACGGGTGGCAACCCACTACCACCTGTTCGGGTAAGGTGTGCATGTTCATGACACATTAGCACCCGAGAAGCTAGCAGTACAGCAGTACAGGGTGGCATGCATATATGTTCACTAATACCCCTGTGTGTCCCACCACTGGCCCGTGGACAGACAGACACCAACACAATGTGCAGAATTGACATGTGCACAGCATATCACCGCTGGCTACTGTAGAACAGGCTTACTGTGTAGACATGTGCACAGAAGGTCTGCACCAGCCACACTCAAACACGTCATGTGTCGAACCCCACCATTATTGTAGCCCATGCCACAGACAGATGTTCACGCATCTGTGTATCTACGTACGGGAATGTCCCTGGCCTAGCAGTATAGCTGTGTCAGTGTTGCGAACAACATACTGAATGGGCTGTGTGTGTGAGGTGTGCATCATACGTGTATGGTCCGATGGATGATACCATCAGTGCCCCTGCTATGTGAACATCCCTGTCCCCATACATGGATACCTATGCTGTGCCCAACACCACGCTCCCTGTGGGAGGGATGGCGCTGTGTGGTGCACCAGCTGACATGGGGGTGGCAGCAGGCACCGGATGTAGACATATGTGGTACCCATGTCAGGCCAGGCAATCATCCATGTGCACGGGATAGCAGTGTGTTGGCACATACAGCACTGTGTTGAACAATATCGCAGCACATAGCACCTGTCAGGGGTAATGTGTATGCATGGATGTGCGATACCTGCATGCACCATACACACCCCCGCCAAGCAGCGTGCAGCCTACCTTGCAGAAGGCCATTGTCCACACCATGATGATAGACATGTGTAATGTCCATATACACACAGCAATGACATATGGAATGGACAGCCACCCTGCCAACATCAGTACCCCCCAGGTGGGACACATCCCTGTGCCATGTATGTGACATACCCTGCCATACCATGCAGCCCTGCCCAGCAAGGCTGCACGTGCTATCACAGTCCTACATGGTGCGATGGACAAATGGCACTTGCACTTGCACTATCAACCATCCACAGCAGTAATGTGGCACTGATGCACCCTGTGGTGTCACAGGTGCTGTGTGTTGGTGTGAACAACGTGCGTGCGCACATGCTATGCATGACCTTTCCTGCTAATGTCACATGGTTACACAATGTCCCATGTGTATCACATGTGCAATACAGGTGAGCCGTGGCAGGTTGGCCAGCACCCGTACAGTGCTGTGTAGATGTACATGGCACAACATATACATGTACAGGTGTCCATGTGTATGTGTGCAGTGCCACCGCTGACGTTCATAATGGCCGCGTACGTGATGCCTAGCGACATATACACAGCATCCAGGTGAACAGTAGAACTGTTGTCACATTGGGACACGTGCCAACTGGTATGAACACAGGTGCAGGTAGGTACACATGTCCACAGCAGGCTACCATCAACATGGTGTGTGTACAGTGTGATGAGTTGACACACAGATATGATATGAAACCCACTGCTTAATGGTGTGACAGCAACACGTCAGCTGTGTCACTGCCATGATGCATCACAGAGATCACTGTGCAGATGTTGTACATGTCATAGCAATGTATGTCCAGCAGTATGCCAGTACATCAGTGTGAATGTGACCTGTCACCATCATTATGTCTTACAGATAATGCCACGTTCCCGGCTGCCAGCCTTCAGCCGCCAGGAGGATGACGTGATTATACCGTTGCTCCACGACAACTACGAGCTACTATTCAGCCATGTGCTACAACAAGCACAGCAGCGGGACAACATGTGGCAGGATATGCGCAGGAGGGTGAACAACGTGGGTGGCAACAACTGCACCTACCAGCAGATCAGTCAACACTGCACAGACCTAATACGGCACGCGAAACAGTGTGCCGCCGCAATCGCCAGACAACAAGGTGGGACAGGTGGTGGTCCACCAACCCAGCACCCACTCACACACACGGAGGAGCTCCTGGCCAGTCTGGGGACACCCAGGGAACAACATGCAGAAACACTCGCTGCCATCGTGGAGGTGGGTGTCTCCCAACCAACGAGCCTGGAGCTGCCTGGTAAGTCAGTCTTGCATGTGTGTATGATAACTGACGTAGGTGTGGGTGTCATAGTACACCACATAATGTACCAACACATGCCAGGTATATGGCCACACAAGCTGCATACTACAGTATGCTACGTTGTGTTTGCAGACATGTGCATAACACATGCTACCACACAGGTACATGATGTGACATGCACAGTGCTTACTGTGGCTACAGTAATGGATAATGTGTATACTGTTGTGTCGCCCCTATACAGGTACGTCTGGCGTGTCGCACAGCCATGGGTCCGTCGCAGGTGAGACTGTTGCTAGTAATAGGCATGTTACAGTGTATAGATATTCCCCATGTGTCCAGGTATGACATGCACACCTGGGTCTGCTCCAGTCACGGTATACAGGTTGCACCACCCGACACACACGCCACCCATGTACAGTAGATACAACCGTTAGTATACACCGGCATGACACCACATAACCCATCGGTGTGATATGTGCAGTCAGCTATGTATACAATGGTGGAGGTGTTCTACAATGGCTGCATGTGTAGTATGCATTAGAATGCCTTTGCGGTACGCACACAGTACCTCATAGTGAGCTGTGATCTGGCCAGCACACAGGTGTTACCAATGTGACCTATGCCCCTGCATTGTGTGCACACGTTGTGACATGGCACATGACATGTCCCATGCACGTGGTGTTCTGTCTGCAACAATGTCACACCATGACATGACCTACACACGACATAGCAGACATCCACAATGTCTGCATAGCCTTCAGGATTGTGACACCTCAGACCAGTATGGGTGTATGTCACATGGGACACCACAGGGATGTGTACACGATGCCCACCACACACAATTGTCCATGACCCAGTCAAATATGGCCATGGGTGATACCAACAGGCATGTTGCCACACAGTACATCTGCAGTGGGTAGTCACCGTTGCACCCTGTCCACACATAGTGTGATCATAGCTGTAGTGGACCCCCTGTACATCTGATGTGGTACACCAGACAAATGAAATGCCTGTCTGCAGCCACTGGAGGTGCCACCAATGTCTACCATATACGTGCTGTGGAACAGCATGACTGTGTTGCACACATGGCAATGCAATGCGTCCATGTTACGCATCGCACAGAAACATACCTGTGTCTTGCTGCCATGCAGTGGCACAGTGCCCGTACTCCCCACTGTACAGCTATGTACACAGCTCACACCAACCACACCTGCACAGACATCCTTGTTACACATGCATTCTATCTGTAGCCTGTACACATAACACTGCACTGTGATGTCCAGTTTGATGTGGTGCATGTGGTGGGACACCATTGTCACATGTCCACATGTTATCGCACATGTTGGCGGAGTACATGACAAAGTGACGCCAGCCATGTGTACTGTTAACCCGCCTGTGGCCACATGGTGTATCACGGTGATGCATGCAAACTACCATGAATGTGTGTACTGCATGCCTACTGAAATGACACCTGCTTGATGTAGTGTGCACCCCAGGGCAGTATGCATACTACCACTATTAATGTCTGGCCTGCATTCACTGAGCTGTGGTATGGGAATGCTGCATGCCATCTGCAATATCACATGCATGATGTGTCTGCATGTGTGTGTGTCTGCGTGTGTGTGTCAGCGTGTGTGTGTCTCCGCATGTGTGTGTGTGTGTGTGTCTGTGTGTGTTTCTGCATGTGTGTGTGTGTGTGTGTGTGTGTGTGTGTCTGCGTGTGTGTCTGCGTGTGTGTAATGTATCTTACAGTATGTCTTTGTATTCACAGGTGCTGTAGGTGCGTTCCCCTCCTGCAGTCCATCTGATGCTAGTGTCCCCACAGATACTAGCGGTGATGACCATATGCATGAGGCACAGGCAGGGTCATCACAGGCAGAAGCTGTGCCATTGTTTAACATCCCACCTATGTCCCCTTCATCTCCGCACACGGTTCAGATGCCGACACATACCACATCACCGTTGCCCATAGAGGAAGGACAGTCAGCGTCTGTTGGCAATGAGCAGGAATGTGTGGTGGCTACAGAAGGTGCGGGTACACACCATGTTGCCAGTGTAATGACTGGTGATGTGCCACACAGGCATGTGGCTGGTGCTGCTCGTAGGAGGAGCTCTGGTAGACATGCACCTGCCGTACAGGGTGCAGCAGCTGGTATCACCAGACACATGTTCCAGACTGTAATGGCGGCACAGGCACGTGCTGAATGGCAGAACCAAGAAGGGCAGAGGCTGCAGAGGGCCGCAATCCGTTCCCTAAATGAGAACATCCAGTCACTGGCGAATGCTCAACAGCAGCTTGCCGATGTTCTGGATAGGAGATTAGGTGAGATGGTTGGAATCCTCGACCGAGGCATGTCAATCCGCAAGCGTGAGCTGTCTGTGCTGGAACACCTGGTAGGGGCGAGGCGTAGGACACATGGCCGTAGGCCAGCAACACCACCTAGTGCAGGTCGACGTGTGCGTGCCACATCTCATGCCCACTCACACAGTGCTGGTAGCAGCAGCAGTGCTGCTGGTGCTACACCAACCACACCAGGACACAGCAGGCCACGTGGTCGTGGCCGGTCCCAGCATGGACACGGTTCCAGTGGACATGTGTCATCGGAGAGTGGCCACTCCATACCTCCACCTGGTAGTGCCCGTGCGACCCCAGGCAGGCACGGGTCACGTGGCCGCAGTCAGACACAGTGAGCCGTACAACCTGCACTGTACAGTCTGGGGCTGCCAAGTATACCCTGTGTAGGCATCACAGATGGCTGAACTGTGTACACACATACCCACACACAGCAGACACAACTGTAGGGCTCCACCACATCCACATGCATTCTGCACAGTCATGTCCAGTAAATGCACCGGCCCATACACACACACATGATGTCATCCATTGGTACAGCCTATGCCCCTGGCACACATATCACCCTGTGCATATGATGAAGCCTCTGCCGCAGCACTGTCATCCACACCATCGGTGCACGGTTATGCAAACATATTCTGATGCACAGGGTGGACAAGATAGTGAGAGGTGTATGTGATACCTGTGTCCGCATAGTGCGTGATGTGTATGTTGCAGTGGTTGTGTATGACAGGTGACAGGTGCGTATGTGACGTGGGTTGTGTACTGACATCATGCAGCAGACATACCATGTAGTGCAGGTGCAGCATACATTGATCTGTGTACATGGTATGCATGATGGTTACATGTGTAGCACCATGTTGGTTCTGTTAACCTGTATGCCAAATATGGTGTACTTGCATGTGCCTACTGGGAGCACTGTTATCAGTCCCCCACGTGTAGCTGTGGGTTACCCATGGGCACATCTGGCAATATCAGCATACCACAGGTACCCGCAACCTGCATGGACCCCTACATAGGTACATAGGCGCATAGGTACATACTGGGCTATGTGCCCTACGGCATGTGTAAGCCTAGCCAGAGTGTGTGTGGCTTTCACCACACCTTAGGATGAGGATACTACATCCATCGGTCCACTGTCCCTCTGTCCAGCAGTGACACAGAGATGATGCCTGGCGCATACCTACGATCACACATCCACACGTCAGGATTACTCTTGGACAAAGTCAGTCAGGGGCTCTGCTTCACATGGACTGTGAATCTTTTCCATGTTGTAGGGGGTCTCTGGGCGATGACCCTGTCCCCCCAGCATGTCCTATTTATGTCTGTGTTGAGGTTTCTGTCAGTTGCTTCTGTGCCCGTGTTTGTTTGGAGCCTAGGAGGTGGAACATGTCCATGTCACCCAGGTCGGACATGGCCGTGTATGTCAGGCACAGATCACCACAGAGCAGACGGGCTGAGAAGGTATACAGCCGGAGTCCCCTCGGTCGGCCAGCGTGTGACATATGTCTCAGCACCTTTATCCCTGTGTTGTGGAATGTTTGAGGTCCTTCTGAGTGCTGCAGGTGTCAGGTTAGGTACATTCCAAATGTGGCGTTGTACGCAATCATTGGTCTGATGTGTGAAGAGTACAGGGGTACAATGACCTCCCCTGATGTGGATGTGAATCCCTTCATGACCAGGTGGGCACAGTGGAATGTCTTCCCAACCACATTGGCAATGTGAGTGTTGAGAGAGGTTACCAACAGGTTTGGTACCCATGTCCCTGATCACGTCCACCATGTTTGATGGATTACCACCTATATGGTAAGTCGGGGTGAACATGTCTTTCCCAAAGGGTAGGTCTATACCTTCCCTGGCATGTAGCATCAGGCCATGGCTCTGGCACCAGTTATCCATTTCTATGAGACCCCAGGTGGATGTCCGTGTCTGATGGGGTGTTGAGTATGGTGGCCGGTGTGCAGTCATCTGCATACCTTGTCTGCCACAATCCCCCAATGTTTGCATGCACATTGGAAAGTTGAATGCCGAACAGGAGGGGGCCCAGGACTGAGCCCCGTGGGCCACCACTCGGGACCAGCTTGGAGTCTGACATGGCACCAGGAACACAAACCCTGTGTGGTTTGACCTCCATCCAGTTGGCAAACCATCGTGTGACATAGGTCTCCACATCTACGCTGGTGATCCTTTCTATGATGCCCACGTGGAGTGTGGTTTGAACGCTCCCGCCAGGTCATGGTAGTCTGTGCAAACCGACGTACCCCCATCAATGGCCTTAGTGACTCCTCCAAACAGGTCGACCAGGTTTGGGAGGCAGGATCTGCCCTTGACTAAGCCGATGTGGGTATGTTCCGGTATTGGCTGTACACCAATGTCTTTATTTATGGGCTCCAGTATGGACCTCCCCACAGCTTTGTAGACAAGGCTTGTCAAGCTGATAGGGCAGGGATGTCTAGAGTCCACAAGAGCACTACCCTGGTGTAGTGGGACCACAGTTGCCATATGCCATCCATCATGGACGTAGCCCGTAGTAAGGCTAAGATGAAACAGCAGCCTTATGTGCGGGGTGAGGGCCTCAATGAGGTTGTGTAGCACACAGCCGGGGACAGCATCTGGTCCCATTGATGCTGTGTACACTGCTTAACAGATATCAGCTCTCTCCTGGGCATACGGGATGTTTGGGAGGCTAGACTCTGGTGGGATGGATACGTCCCCTCTTGGGGGGGGGAGGGAGGGTAGATGTATGCATGGAACATGTCCGCTGGTTTGTTGACAATGTCTGTGGGTTCCGTGATCATTGTACCATTCTGGAGTCATTCCGGGCATAACTGTGTGCTTCCACCCACGTTCCTACCATAGCTAAGGAAGGCCCTATGGTTGTCTTATGTGTCCTTTGCAGTACCAGTCCCACAGGCGCCCTTGGATGATTGTATGAGTGATCGTATGTTAACGCCGGTATTAATCAGTGATGCCTTTCCCAGTACTGATATTGCTCTGTCATGTATCAGCTCTCAACTCTTGTTGTATGGTTTGTCAATGGCTAGGGTCCACCAGACCATGTGCCTGCCTTCGGTGGACAAGGTCCTGATGTTATCAGGATTGCTTGGTGCAGACATTCCTGGGGGTGCTCATAGAAGGCATTTGTAAGGGTTTCAGCAGTGTGGCCTGTGTTTACCACTGGCATGGAGGCCTTGTAGGGTACCACACCAGTCGTATGACGTGTGTGGTTCACTGTGGAGAGGTCGTCACTGTGGTCTCCCATGCCGGTGTTGGGTACAGGATGCGGATCTCCAGTGAGTTCACTATATGGTCTGATCTCACCATTGAGGGATGTACATTCTGTGTGGAGCATATCGTCCCCATGTGTGATGATCAGAACTAGTATACTTCCCCCCCTTGTGGGTATGGTGCATGGTTGTTCCACAGCATTCAGGTGTATGAACACCTGGGACCTTTGGTGTAGGGTGTTGTGTCCTGGGTAATGTTCCCGGTCTATGTATGGGTGGTTGATGTCACCCAATATGACGGTGTTGTGAGAGCATTCACACTCACCAGTGTCTTCAGGAAGGTTGTGCAGGTATCCTGGGTTTAGGAGGGTGGTCTGTAGCATGCAACAAACTGTAGGGCAGTCCTACCCATGGTTAATTGCACCTGGATATTTCCCGCTGCTACATGCATTTCTGCCAACCTGGAGGTGTGTGTATCCTTCATGGAAATGGAGACTCCCCCTCCTTCTGTGTTAGGTCCGGGTTATGGTCCTGAACGCGTGATATGGGGTATGACCCGATAGTGCTGGGGTGCTCTCAGCAGCCCTGATCAATGTTTCAGTCGCAGCACTGACATCGATGTCCTCCATACTGAGGAGGGCATTTGAGGGTGTGCAGCCTGGGCGTAGACCACTGGCACTGAGCAGTATTACCCTGTCTGTTCTCCAGGTTTGTAGTGTAGGGTGGTAGGTTTATCATTCCAGCCTTGCCTGCAGTGGGCACTGTGGGGGTGGCAGGTGCCTTAGCCAAACCCTTGAAGACCAGGGGCGACAGGTGCAAGCCACACCTTGCGAAGGGGCATGGCGTGCCAAGCATGTCATCCCAGGTATGAGGAATCTGGATCCTCTCAGACTGACACCGGTAACCAGGCACATTATCAAGGGTGACCACTTGAAGCCAGTATAGTGGCATCATACTTGATGAGGGTGGGATACTGCCCAGGGTCAGGGACATGCCGGCCTGGGCTACACAATCTGAGTGGCCCTCTATGTCTCCTTTAATGTATCCCAGGGTGGTATGTCTCCAGTCATTGACACCAGCATGGGCAATGACCGCGTCATACCTGTACATGCAGCGGAGGGACCTGAGTGCGTGTGTTATGTGCAGACAGCCTACTGTGATCATTCCCTTGTTCAGTCTGGTGGGTGGGACGTCGGTGTGTCTGACAGTGGTGTCACCCATTACAAGTGTGTCTGGCAGTGTGTGTGTTGCCTTTGGGGCTCTGACAGTTTAGCACACTGACGTTGAGAACTATGTGTTGCATGTCCTATGTCTTGTGGAGGCAGTTGCATATGTGTCTGCTTCAGAGGGCTCGTTAGGTTCATGACATGTTTTAACAGTGCCTCCAGGTATGTCTTAGTGTGTTCATGTGTTTGATTAGCATTTGCGATAGTCACATGTGACACTGGGTTTGTGGTGTGCATGGTGTCCTTCCCCTCCCGCTTGGTCTTGCCGGTCATGGTTTGAGAGAGCACAGCCCCCTGTCTGGCCATATAGTTGCGTCTGTCACATGTATTATGTTCATTGGGGGAGGTGCGGCTTGTCCGTGTCCATGAGGCACCTGTAACAGTGCCCAGGACGCCCAGATTCACCATCTGAACAGGAGAGGTCATTAGCAATTGACCCTTAAACATGCCAGAGAATGTGAATGCATTTGCTGTGTAACTGGGTCAGAAGGCACCTATAGGGAAGTGGGTACACAAGGGGATTCTAGGCCAGTGTAGTACTCCATTTAGTATACATGTACTTTACCTATGTAGGAATACTATGGGAGCAGGTGCAGAGCTTTTGTGATATAGAGAACAGACAGTCGGGATTGCAAGAAGAGAGGTTACACACATACACCTGCGGAGCACGGAGCCAGATACAGTGTAACGTTGCTTACACGGTACATGACACACATGTCCACACATATACTGCACCTGACGCCTGTGGTCGGTGCCACAGGCTATGGTGGACAGAGACATCACATACATGGCATGACACAGTACAGGTATGGTGACATTCTGCAGGTGTCGTAGTTTGTGTGCTGGCCACTGACCGCAGGTGTCACCTGTCAGCTGTGGTGCACGGTGTGCAGCAATCGGATGCTGTACCGGTACAGGAATATGCCCGCATTCATGGTGCGTACACCTCTATGGCACACACACCATTGTGTGCAGTTGGGGACACCTGTCTGTGTGGTCAGCACCCTCACAAGACAATGCACCCACGCGCCATGTCACAGGGGGTGGTCTTGCACAGGTGGCCAGTAAGGCTCACAGGTATGGCATTGACAGGGCTGTACAATGCAGCACCAGTACGGGATGGTCACCCTGTGTGGTCTGTGTCCAGTTACAACACTATATCTGCATACACCCTCACAACAGGCAGCAGACATACACACATGTCGACACACTGACATGGTGGTGGCCACACATGTCTACACGGAGGGATGACGTGTTGCATGTACTGCACCATCCACATTGATGCACCCCACACTGAGGTAGGTACAGATCTCTACCATGGTGTACAGTGATGTGTGGCACGTGGCACATAGTCCCCCCAATCTGTGGCATACATGGGCACACATTCCTGCACACATGTTGGTGCTAGGAATGCCACACCCACTACATGAGATTTGTGCAGGTGTGCAGCAGTATGTGGTGCATCCTGCGTACTACCACTGTATCTGGCAGCGGTGACAATATCTGCACTTGGGAGGTGGTAGGGGTTACAGTGGCAATGTGACATATGGTCGATCACGCATGGCCGATGGGTATGCATCATGGCAGCGCTGTCATGTAAAGGTGACATAGCAGACTGTATGCACATGGCAGGGTAGGATGGTGTGTGACACACCTGTGACCAGCACCTGCACACATGCATGTGGACAGGTGTTTAAACACATGGTGTACACACAGACTGCCATGCGTGCTGTTACTATGCCACCATATGACGGCCCCCATGATGGGTATGAATGTGGTAGGGGGTTGAAACTGTGTTACGTACACCGGACACCGCTCATGCACGGCTGCACCATGCACAGTACACGTGTCACATGTATCCCCTGTTGCCATGTGTGTATGCATTGCTACGTTGTGACATGTGTGTCAACATACATGGAACATGGACTGTGGTATGGTATCACAGCTGTCACAGGCAAACTGTACAAGGGTATGTGTCCCAGTGAACACTGCTACACCCTGTAGGGGGTGCATACCACAGACATGTGTCCGCCTTCCCTTCGTGTGTGTATTACCGCGTACGCCTGTGTTATGCATGTGGTACATCACAGGGTTCGTATGTGTCCTGTGTGCAGTCCATGCACACAGCCAGGAAATCACATATGTGACATATCCGGACATTGTTACACTGTGGTACAGCTGCAGTCATGTGTCATATCTGTGTCAGGCCAGTGGTATGTGTGGAGCATGCCTGTCCATGTATACCGGTATGGGTGGACTACATCACACCTGTGGGATCATTGATAGTACACGTGTACTCTGCACGACGGACGTACACCACCACATAGTCTTCTGGATATATGTCACATGCAGTTGCTGGACCGTGAGGCATACTGCTGCACCGATGACATGGTGCTGGCATAGCAGCTACAGTGTTCACTACAGTGTGTACATGTTCAGCCTGCACCCGTGACGCCTGTGCTGTCATCTGTGTGTGTAGGTGTGACTGCATGTGTGTCCACCCTGTGCGTGTGTACGGGTTTACCTGGCCGTGACTTGCAGTGTGTGCACTCCGTCTGCATGCCGGACGTCACGTAGCACATACTACATGTGTGAGCATGGCCGGGTTGCTGTTGTGTGGGTGGACACACACGACGGTCCACATTCTGCCTCCCATGCCGTCGCCCCATGTGTATGCATGTCTGCACTGTGCAGATTCTAAGTGTCTGAGCATGCCCAGTAAGCAGCTGTGTAGATGGACACACAGTACAGTGCACACCACACGCGTCTGCATTGATACCCCGTGTGCATGCCTGTTTCCCCTTCGCAACTGCCACGTCTGTGGCATGGCCGGGTTGCTGTTGTGTGGGTGGACACATATGATGGTCCACATTCTGCCTCCCATGCCGTCGCCCCATGTGTATGCATGTCTGCACTGTGCAGATTCTAAGTGTCTGAGCATGCCCAGTAAGCAGCTGTGTAGATGGACACACAGTACAGTGCACACCGAACGCGTCTGCGTTGATACCCCGTGTGCATGTCTGTCTCCCCTTCACAACCGCTAGGTGTGAGAGGCATGGCCAGTACACCATTCGGGGGTACACACTACAGTCGGCACCGATGTCTGCTACTAGGCGAGTAGCCATGGCCAATGACATCCTGCTTAGCCATGGTGACCATCCAGGTGACTCAGTTGTTATGCCACAATGGCTGCCTACATCCTGCACGCCGGATGCCCTCTCATAGGGTATACTGTATGTGGTGCATCCCGTATTCATGTCGTGATGTACTGCTCCGTAGTTAGTTGGTATTCCCGACTGCAGCACTACCGTGTTACTGTACGGCCACCTTGGGATGGTAACATGCTGTGTGACTGCACACTCTGTCTTCATTCCCTATCGGCTGCCTTGCCTCTGCAGATGATACCACCCACCTAGGGGTATGCCTCCTGACAGTGCTGTGCTCAGTAATCTCGGTAGCGCGTTCTGTAAATGCATCATGCTGTAGTGTGTTCATGTAGGTAGGCGTAGGTTCGACTCCCGGCCCTTCCCTGTATGTGTGTGAGGTGTGTGTGTGTGTTTCCAGCTGCCTCTGCAGATGAACTTGCTTTTAGACGCTTCGCAACACATACGTTGGCTATTGTCAGCTATTCCCTTACGGATGACGTCACCCGCATAGAAGTATGCCTCTGACAGCACTGTTCTCAGTAATCTCGGTAGCGCGTTCTGTAAATGCATCATACTGTAGTGTGTTCATGTAGGTAGGTGTAGGTTCGACTCCCGGCCCTTTCCTGTGTGTGTGTGGTGTGTGTGTGTTTCCAGCTGCCTCTGCAGATGAATATGCTTTTAGACGCTTCGCAACACATACCTTGGCTATTGTCAGCTATTCCCTTACGGATGATGTCACCCGCCTAGAAGTATGCCTCTGACAGCGCTGTGCTCAGTAATCTCGGTAGCGCGTTCTGTAAATGCATCATGCTGTAGTGAGTTCATGTAGGTAGGCGTAGGTTCGACTCCTGGCCCTTCCCCGTGAGGTGTGTGTGTGTGTGTTTCCAGCTGCCTCTGCAGAAGAACATGCTTTTAGACGCTTCGCAACACATACCTTGGCTATTGTCAGCTATTTCCTTACGGATGATGTCACCCGCCTAGAAGTATGCCTCTGACAGCGCTGTGCTCAGTAATCTCGGTAGCGCGTTCTGTAAATGCATCATGCTGTAGTGAGTTCATGTAGGTAGGCGTAGGTTCGACTCCCGGCCCTTCCCCGTGTGTGTGTGAGGTGTGTGTGTTTCCAGCTGCCTCTGCAGAAGAACATGCTTTTAGACACTTTGCAACACATACCTTGGCTATTGTCAGCTATTCCCTTACGGATGATGTCACCCACCTAGAAGTATGCCTCTGACAGCACTGTGCTCAGTAATCTCGGTAGCACGTTCTGTAAATGCATCATGCTGTAGTGAGTTCATGTAGGTAGGCGTAGGTTCGACTCCCGGCCCTTCCCCGTGTGTGCGTGAGGTGTGTGTGTGTTTCCAGCTGCCTCTGCAGAAAAACATGCTTTTAGACGCTTCGCAACACATACCTTGGCTATTGTCAGCTATTCCCTTACGGATGATGTCACCCACCTAGAAGTATGCCTCTGACAGCGCTGTGCTCAGTAATCTCGGTAGCGCGTTCTGTAAATGCATCATGCTGTAGTGAGTTCATGTAGGTAGGCGTAGGTTCGACTCCCGGCCCTTCCCCGTGTGTGTGGGGTGTGTGTGTTCACACCTTCCCTAGTAGGGTGTAGTTATTTTAGACGCTTGGCAACACATACCTTGGCTATCGGCGGCTATTCCTTTACGGATGTTGTCACCCACCTGGACATGTGCCTCTGACGGTGCTGTGTTCGGTGGTCCATGTAGCACGTTCCATACCTGTGTCATACTGTTGTGCGGTTGGGTATGTGGGGGTGTGGTCAATCACCATGCCTGCCAGATGTGTGTGTGTGTCTATGCTCCCAGCCGCATGGGTTCATAGGGTATGGCTTTAGAGTTTCCGCAGAACACTCATATCCTGCCGCCATCCCTGTGTTTGTGGATGGTGAGATGCAGCTCGTGGACTGCTTGTGTGCCTGCTGTGGTTGGCGACCTCCGTAGCGTGTTCTCCACGTGCACCCTGCTATGGTGTTGTGGGGTGGTGCTGTGTACGTTACACTCACGGCCTTGCCACATGTGTCCGTCTGTATCTCTGTCGTTGTATATCTACATACCTATGTTGTGCCCATAGCGCTGCTCTTGCATGGACAGCTGTCTGCCCCATGTGTCGCATATTTGCACGGCTGACACATAGAACTGTGGTACGATGCATATCCACTCATTGTCCATGCAACGTCCGTATTCCAGAATACCCTAGAGACATCTGCTGGATATCGTGGCAGACAGCTATCCTTGCTGTACTGACACTGTACCTGTACACGCCATAAACCTTGTGTATAATTGCCTATTTATGGTGTGTGTATGTCTAACTGTGCTGTATGCATGGTCGTGTGTGTGTCCCGCTATAGCCATCTGTGCAGGCATCGCCACTATGGGTAATCCTTGTGGACCACTGTTTCATGTGCACTTCTGCACATACCTGCAGACCGTACTACCCCTCCTACGGCAGCGGCCTTAGATCGACCACTGTCCTAGCCTATAGGGCTCCGTGGCACCCACCACCACAACACATGGTGCCCCCATCCTGGTGTACCTACATGACATACCTACTAGACAGGTGGCCCTACTGGTGCGGCGCCCTAGGCAGCCGCAGGATTGGCGTATGCCTACGGCCGGCTATGAGCACATCACAAGGTATACATTTACATTCAGTGTTTTACAAAGGCTAGGTTATAATACCAGAGGGGGGACCTCATCAACTATGCTTTAGAATGCGGATTTAGATGGATTAATAGGTGGAGGGTTGACCACACACCAGGGCTGACTGATGAAACACTGATGAAGCCTCTTTTGAGAAGCAGGTGGCTTAACCCCCGTAACAGGAATGTGGTTTAGGTACAGATATACAGTTAACACACATTAGTCCACTCTTTCAGTTGTTTACCACTGTATTACATTGATATGATATACATATCTTCTATATATATTGTTAGATCTTTGATTGATGAGTATTAGGCATCGTACAATATCATATAATACATGTGTTAATAGGATGTTTTTGGAGATGTTAATATACGTGTGTGTAGTTAACATTGCATCTGTGCTTTATATGCTGTGGTTAAATGTTCATTGTTTGCTGAGAAATTGACCAATGAAAGTGTAGGGGGGATATTTAAAGCCTGGATGCTTTTATGTTATGTGTAAGTCTGACGGAGCCTACGGGTGAAAGCGCTTACATGTCTATGAAGGAACCTTTGTATACCATTTGTGACCTGTCCTGGACAATGTCTACGTTGACTGTTTCATCTACCTATGTGTGTTTTGGATTGTGTGCCATAAGGTGACAGCGGTTCTTTGATGTTGATTAGGTGTATTCCATGGTCAATTGACATTAATCCTATTAATTCACTGAAGGATGGTCTTTATAAGTGGGAATGCCATAGTTTAACCATCCTATGACCTTCCTAGCTGAAGTTGTTATTGTGCCATTGGTATGTGTTCCACAGGTCGCCCATTTGTTCCGCGGTATGGAAGCGAGTGATCCCCATTTTCTTGCTGGCAGATTGAGTGCTGTGTACGCCGGTATTCGCACGGCGGTCTGACTTTGTATGGGGAGTGTCTACTGTAGTCCCTATCTGTATTTCCTGCGTTATGCCTTACTGCAGCTGTGTAATTCCACCAGGTTTGCAGTTATGGGTGCCATCTTGGTCGTACGCTTGTCCATCCATGGGAATTGCCTACTGGACACTGGTATAGGGCAGTACACATTTCACACCTGCATTTAGCATTATCCGGTGGATGCTTTGCATTATTAGTGGGGAGTAAGGCATGTGCTATACCCACATCCCTCCCACGGGGTGGGACAGCAGATTATCTGCCAAACAACACCGTGCCCCATTTCTGCATACCCACTATCCCATGGCTGCAACCCTCGACGGTACCCATTACACATCCTTCATGTGTGCGGGACTGGGATGTGGACGCACTTCTATGGACTCGACCATCTGGGGATTTCTGCTCATATGTCCTGCATTTCATGGACACTTGTCATCAACCTTAAACACGCTGGTGGTGCATATGTCTAGCTGTGCTGTAGTCACGGCTGTTACTCCTTCAGGGTCGCTTGCTCGCATCTCGTAGATATTGCATAGGGTTGAATTTTTGGGGTCCTACAATGGACACAAATGTGCATATGTAAAGTGTAGAACTTGTTGGACTGTGTCCATCTGGCCAGTGGTTTTGACTGCTGCTGTATGTTCCCCAATCGCGGATGTCTGTTTGACTACACATATTATGTAGTGCTACGACATCCAGGTTTTCAAACCTGAAACCAAATGGTGTACATCCAAAGATGCAGGTTATCAACTGCTTTAAATAATCCTCAGAGGTCACAATAGGAAATATCCGCCACTGTATTGTCAAAATAACACCACCAGAACATGTAGATCCTATTAATTCATTGCAGGATGTTCTTTATAAGTGGGAACGCCATAGTTTAACCATCCTATGACCTTCCTAGTTGACGTTGTTGGTGTGCCATTAGTATGTGTTCCGCAGGTCGCCCATTTGTTCCGCAGTATGTAAGCGAGTGATCCCCATTTTCTTGCTGGCAGATTGAGTGCTGTGTACGCCGGTATTCGCACGGCGGTCTGACTTTGTATGGGGAGTGTCTACTGTAGTCCCTATCTGTATTTCCTGTGTTATGCCTTACTGCAGCTGTGTAATTCCACCAGGTTTGCAGTTATGGGTGCCATCTTGGTCGTACGTTTGTCCATCCATGGGAATTGCCTACTGGACACTGGTATAGGGCTGTACACATTTCACAGCTGCATTTAGCATTCTCCGGTGGATGATTTGCATTATTAGTGGGGAGTAAGGCATGTGCTATACCCACATCCCTCCCACGGGGCGGGACAATGGATTATCTGCCAAACAACACCGAGCCCCATTTCTGCATACCCAGGATTCCATGGCTGCAACCCTCGATGGTACCCATTACACATCCTTCATGTGTGTGGGAATGGGATGTGGACGCACTTCTATGGACTCGACAATCTGGGGATTTCTGTTCATATGTCCTGCATTTCATGGACACTTGTCATCAACCTTGAACACACTGGTGGTGCATATGTCTTGCTGTGCTGTAGTCACGGCTGTCAGTTCTTCTGGGTCTCTCAATCACAGCCGGTTGACATTGCGTATGGATAAATTTTTGGGGTCCTACAATGGACACCAATGTGCATATGTAAAGTGTAGAACATGTTGGACTGTGTCCATCTGGCCAGTGGTTTTGACTGCTGCTGTATGTTCCCCAATCGCGGATGTCTCCATATTATGTAGTGCTACAAAAAACAGGTTTTTCTACAATTAACCCAAATGGTGTTAATCTAATGCTGCAGGTTAGCAACTGCTTTAACTACTCCTCAGAAGTCCCAATAGGAAATATCCGCCACTGTATTGTCAATATAACACAACCGAAACATGTAGAACCTATTAATTCATTGAAGGATGTTCTTTATAAGTGGGAACGCCATAGTTTAGCCATCCTATGACCTTCCTAGTTGACGTTGTTGGTGTGCCATTAGTATGTGTTCCACAGGTCGCCCATTTGTTCCGCAGTATGGCAGCGAGTAATCCCCATTTTGTTGCTGGCAGATTGAGTGCTGTGTACGCCGGTATTCGCACGGCGGTCTGACTTTGTATGGGGAGTGTCTACTGTAGTTCCCATGTGTATTCCCTGTGTTATGCCTTACTGCAGCTGTGTAATTCCACCGGGTTTGCAGTTATGGGTGCCATCTTGGTCGTACGTTTGTCCGTCCATGGGAATTGCCTACTGGACACTGGTATAGGGCTGTACACATTTCACACCTGCATTTAGCATTCTCCGGTGGATGATTTGCATTATTAGTGGGGAGTAAGGCATGTGCTATACCCACATCCCTTCCACGGGGCGAGACAATGGATTATCTGCCAAACAACACCGAGCCCCATTTCTGCATACCCAGGATCCCATGGCTGCAACCCTCGATGGTACCCATTACACATCCTTCATGTGTGTGGGACTGGGATGTGGACGCACTTCTATGGACTCGACAATCTGGGGATTTCTGTTCATATATCCTGCATTTCATGGACACTTGTCATCAACCTTAAACACGCTGGTGGTGCATATGTCTAGCTGTGCCGTAGTCACGACTGTCGCTTCTTCTGGTTGAACGATAACAGCTGGATGGTATTCCGTACGGAACAATTTTTGGGTCCTACAATGGACACCAATGTGCATATGTAAAGTGTAGAACTTGTTGGACTGTGTCCATGTGGCCAGTGGTTTTGACTGCTGCTGTATGTTCCCCAATCGCGGATATCTGTTTGACTACCCATATTATGTAGTGCTACGAAAACCAGGTTTTTCAAAACTGAAACCAAATGGTGTACATCCAAAGATGCAGGTTAACAACTGCTTTAAATAATCCCCAGAAGTCCCAATAGGGAAGTATCGCCACTTTATTGTCAGAATGACACCACCATAACAGGTAGATCACGAGCACTTTCGCCCGGTCTTACCGGGCATTTTCAAGTGTAATTAGCAGAAACATATAACTAAATAAATAATAATACATATTTTAATAATTAAGGTTATACTATGTTATTTGGACAATAGCTTCTGCTATTGACATACAATGCTGTGGGTGGTGCCAGTTACCATACATATGGCTTTCTCAAAAGCCGACTTCACATTTCTAAACACTAGTGTGGTCTCCTTTAAGGCCCCTGAGCCAGTGGTGAACATTACTCAAGCCACTGAATCACTTACATATGCCTTCTACCAGCACCTACAGGACTGCATGGATCAGGCAATCCCTTACCCAACTATGGGTCTTTGTACCAATGCCAAGCATTCAGTGTGGTGTACCCCAGCCATACTCAAGCTCTACAACGAGAGGAGGTAGCTACTACAAGACAGAGCAGACTCCTTGTGAGGTATGACACCCTTGCTCATTATATGTGAAGAACCACAAGCTCTCATTACATCATCCGGGGCAGGTCCCACAGATATATCACCAAGGACTCGACAGACAATCATACGGCCTTCTTTAGCTATGTTGGACACCTGGGAGGAAACTCCCAGATATGCTCTGACTGGGTTCACAATGATGTGAAGTTTACTGAACATACACACATTGCCAACATACTGGCTGACAGGTTCGGTGAAGACATCTCCACTCCCCCCCCCCCACATGGAGAGATGTCTGTATCAGAAGATTGTGGCCCCCGAATGTTCTGTAACGCACAGGTGGGACATGCTCTCTCCAAGGTAGTGAACACAGCATCCATGGGACCAGATGGTGTCCCGGCTGTGTACTCCGCGATCTCATTGAGGAATTAGACCCACAGTTAGGACAGCTGTTTAATCTTAGCCTCACCTCAGGTAACGTACCCAAGTTGTGGCACACGACGACTGTAGTCCCACTTCACAGGGGCAGTGCCTCCACTGACCATGGTTATTACCGTCCCATTAGCTTGAGAAGCCTTATCTGCAAAGACATGGGGAAGGATCATACTGGAGCTCATAGATGACGACATAGGGGACCTGCATACTTTGCATCCAACCCAGTTTGGCTTGGTCAAGGGCAGATCATGCGTTTAAAACTTGGTTGACGTTTTAGGAACAGTCACCAAGGCCATTGATGACGGTCAGGCAGTCCATACAGCCTACCTCGACCTGGCAAAGGCCTTCAACACAATACCCCCCTCGGGTATCATTGATAAACCCATCGGCTTGGATGTGAACCCGTACATCGCAGGATGGGTTGCAAACTGGCTAGGTGACACAACCCACACGGTCATAGTTGCTGGCACCATGTCAGACTCACTGCCAGTCACAGGCGGTGTCCCACGGGGCTCTGTCCTGGGTCCACTCTTTTTCTGCATCTACATTTCCAAAGTACAAGCAAACACAGGGGGGTTATGGCTGACATTCTTTGCAGATGACTGCGAACTGGGTGCCATAGTGGGATGGACATCTGACACAGATATCCTTCAGAGGGGCCTCACAGATATGGATATCTGCTGCCAGGGACATGGCCTACAGCTAAATGCCGGGTAATGCATAGTCATACCCATCGGGAAGAACAAGGTCACCCCTAGCCGCCATATGGGTGGCAATCCACTGAGCACAGAGGGAATTACCAGGGATCTGGGGACCCAGGTTGTCAGTCACCATTCGTTCGACACACACGTTGCTAATGTGGTTCGGTAGAACTTCTACATTGCCCACCTGATCGTGCAGGGATTCACATCTAGATCAGGGGAGGTCATCGTCTCCTTGTACTCATTACTCATTAGACCTATGATTGAGTACATTGCCCCATTCGGAAGGTATCTGACCCGACACCTGCAGCAGCTGGGAAGGCCCCATAGGTTCATCGTCAGACGGATGCAGGGTGTCAGGAATTTGTGTTATGCTGCCCGACTGTAAGGACTCCTGCTCCATTCAGTCACATACCACTTGTTCAGTGGTGACCTGTGCCTGACATACGAGGCCATGTCGACCCATATTTGATGACTATGCTTCACCTAATGGATCTACATCCCTCAGAACCACAGGGGCAGGTGACGTGAACCTTGACACGGTCATTAATAGAATGTGTTGGAGGGACAGATACATCACCCAGACACTCACTATGCTGTGGAACAACATCCCAGTACATGTGAGGCAGAGAACCTTGCTGGCCCTGTTCGAAGGGAATCTTGTCCAATGGATGGGGGATTGCAGATATACCCCAGGGATTACATCATTGTCACTGCTTGACAGAGGTACAGCAATATAATAGGCATTTTATCTCCAGACTGGAGGGTTGGCAAAGGAAACATAACTATGGGCTAGGGTTATGGCTGCCCTTGGGTAGATAGCCTACTATGTACCTATGGACCTATGAACCTATGTTCATAGTTTGTCCCATTCGCACTTGTCTATCCCCTATCCTCATTCATATGTGTATATTTCTGTGGCACATGATTGAACTATGTATTACCTGCAGGTATGCTGTCTACAGTGCACATACGTCACGGTTGATTACAGTGTATCTGTGTACCTACCTCTGTGATACTGAGGACTACCACACATCCTTAACAGCATTACATGCATATGTCCATACTATTATTCTTTGGCCTGAGGGGGGTTGTTAGGGCAACGGTTACACGTGTCCCTGTTTGTGCACGCGTCATGGTGGTCTTTGACTAGCCTCCGTTGCTATCGTGGGATGGACGGTAGTGTTGGTGTGTGTTTGGGATGTGTTTTCACTGCCGGTACATCTGTGGGGTTGGGGTTGGCACATGTTCCTCTTTGCAGGGAGCCCCATCCTGGACATTTGTGTCATGCGTCAACACTTGGCACGTGCCATATGTCCTGTGTTATTCCCACAGTCGTGTATGCCTTCCTGCATTACTACTGCGTGTTACTGGCTGTTTGTATCTGGTACACATGGCTACTATGGTGGATAGCTTGGCCTATTCCCATGCTATGACATACCCATTCATCCAGGCATATACATGTTATTCCATCCTTTGCGTTGGCCGTGGGTGTTTGGCCGTCCGGCAACGCTATTCTCAATGTGTGATGTCCCACCTTCACCTTCTGTGCCTGTGGCACCCTGTTGGGGCATCCTGCTTGGTGGGCAGATGTTCCACCATATGTGTTGTGTTTGACATGTCTGCATAGCTAATCATCAGTACAGTGGCTGAACATACTGCCTTGTCCAGATGTGTACAGTTATGGGCACCGTGGCGTGTGCACGCCTATGGGGTTTCGACAGGTCCATACCACATGCGGGATGTACACATTCTGCCGACACATTCACATGCAGCCATTTGGATATCTGTACCTGAGGTGGGATGTTAACATGTGGGGTACATATTTGCCCACGTGGCATTGCCTAGGACAATACTTCTTACTACATTTCAGGTATACCCATTGTGTGTAGGTGTGTAGCTGCGCAAGGCTGCTAGCTGGGTTGGGTGCATGGTCGTACATGGGTGTGGGTTACATGCTATGACGGGGCTGTTGTGTATTACATTTGCATGCATGGGTTCTGCTTCTGGATATTACGCTTAGGCATATGCCGTCCTATGTGTATGACGGCACGTTATTAGGTGTAGTACATGTTGCTATGCACATGTTTGTCTGTGTTTAGGTATCTAGTTTCCTTCTTGTTGTTATATCGACACGGCTACCCGGCTGTGTACTCTCACTACTGCTGGTGACCATGCCCATGTGGCTACTTCTATGTAGGTGCGGCGCGCTGACATGCTGCGGTACACCTTCACTGGGTATGCCCACTGACAGTGCATTGCGTGACGGACACGGTATTACGCGTATCCTTTGTTCCTTGGACGGGTACACTTTGGACTTCGTGGGTTAATGTTTGGTTCTCCGCTTTGTGTGAACGGGTACTATGTTGCATAGTCTGCGTCGTTTCATTTAGG
>NC_056744.1:1507384167-1507402655 GCF_019279795.1 Protopterus annectens
TCAAACCCAAAAAGACATGCATAAACCATTAGAAGCAACAAATAACAATGATATGATAATTCAATTTATTGAACACATTAATCTAACATTTATATTAATGTGAAAAAAATGTCATACAACCCAATAATTTGAAGGATATAATGTCGGACACTCAAATGCCTGTCTTTATTTAGTGAATTCAGTTCTCATTGACTTACCACAAAAATCCAAAAAAACACAAATGTTCTGAGTAAAAATCTAGAAACATGATGCAAAACTCTGGGCAGTTGAGAGGTATGCCCCCCCTCCAGCATTATTTTTGGATTTGTCCTGAATTCTTGCCCTAAAAGGCTGAGATGTATATGTATGAATCTGAGCAACTCTGTTAATCAAACCAACCAAGTTCTATGAACGGGGGAGATGCACGGTCCAAACCATCTAAGACACAGCAACAAAAGTAGACCAGCAAGAGCAGTAGTAGAGGTAAATTCCAATCATTTATTGCAAACACACTTAAATCAATGGGCGACTTATTTGATATTTCAAATTCCGTACACCGGAACAAAGTGAATGTCCATAACAATTCCCCAGAGTAAAAAATATATATACTCAATGGGTGCAAAAAAGTAAAAATAAAAAGTTTTTATCCGCCTTACAAAAGGGAGATACACATCCACTGCTCGGTCCCACAGCACAGATACAATAGACCAAACCAACCAAGTTCTATGCACGGGGGAGATGCACGGTCCAAACCATCTAAGACACAGCAACAAAAGTAGACCAGCAAGAGCAGTAGTAGAGGTAAATTCCAATCATTTATTGCAAACACACTTAAATCAATGGGCGACTTACTTGATATTTCAAATTCCGTACACGGAACAAGTGAATCCTGCATAACAATTCCCCAGGTAAAATATATATACTCAATGGCTGCAAAAAAGTAAAAATAAAAAGTTTTTACCCACCTTACAAAAGGGACATACACCTCCACTGCTGTCCCACAGCACAGATACAATAGACCCAAACCAACCAGTTTATGCAGGAGAGATGCACGGTCCAAACCATCTAAGACACAGCAACAAAAGTAGACCAGCAAGAGCAGTAGAGGTAAATTCAATCATTTATTGCAAACACACTTAAATCAATGGGCGACTTACTTGATATTTCAAATTCGTGCACCGGAACAAAGTGAATGTCCATAACAATTCCTCAGAGTAAAAATATATATATCAATGGGTGCAAAAAGTAAAATAAAAAGTTTTTATCCACCTTACAAAGGGAACACCTCCACTGCTCGGTCCCAGCACAGATACAATAGACCAAACCAACCAAGTTCTATGCACGGGGGAGATGCACGGTCCAAACCATCTAAGACACAGCAACAAAAGTAGACCAGCAAGAGCAGTAGTAGAGATAAATTCCAATCATTTATTGCAAACACACTTAAATCAATGGGCGACTTACTTGATATTTCAAATTCAGTACACCGGAACAAAGTGAATGTCCATAACAATTCCCCAGAGTAAAAAATATATCTACTCAATGGGTGCAAAAAAGTAAAAATAAAAAGTTTATCTGTGCTGTGGGACCGAGCAGTGGAGTTGTATCTCCCTTTTGTAAGGCGGATAAAAACTTTTTATTTTTACTTTTTTGCACCCATTGAGTATATATATTTTTTACTCTGGGGAATTGTTATGGACATTCACTTTGTTCGTTAATGCACGGAATTTGAAATATCAAGTAAGTCGCCCATTGATTTAAGTGTGTTTGCAATAAATGATTGGAATTTACCTCTACTACTGCTCTTGCTGGTCTACTTTTGTTGCTGTGTCTTAGATGGTTTGGACCGTGCATCTCCCCCGTGTATAGAACTTGGTTGGTTTGGTCTATTGTATCTGTGCTGTGGGACCGAGCAGTGGAGGTGTATCTCCCTTTTGTAAGGCGGATAAAACCTTTTTATTTTTACTTTTTTGCACCCATTGAGTATATATTTTTTTTACTCTGGGGAATTGTTATGGGCATTCACTTTGTTCCGGTGTACGGAATTTGAAATATCAAGTAAGTCGCCCATTGATTTAAGTGTGTTTGCAATAAATGATTGGAATTTACTTCTACTACTGCTCTTGCTGGTCTACTTTTGTTGCTGTGTCTTAGATGGTTTGGACCGTGCATCTCCCCCGTGTATAGAACTTGGTTGGTTTGGTCTATTGTATCTGTGCTGTGGGACCGAGCAGTGGAGGTGTATCTCCCTTTTGTAAGGTGGATAAAAACTTTTTATTTTTACTTTTTTGCACCCATTGAGTATATATATTTTTTACTCTGGGGAATTGTTATGGACATTCACTTTGTTCCGGTGTACGGAATTTGAAATATCAAGTAAGTCGCCCATTGATTTAAGTGTGTTTGCAATAAATGATTGGAATTTACCTCTACTACTGCTCTTGCTGAGATGTATATGTATGAATCTGAGCAACTCTGTTAATCAGACAGTGCTCCTGGGTTGTCCTAAAAAGGGACAATTGCGATGAGTGGATATACCTAGTCAATAAATGTACAAAATGAAAATCAAAGAAATGCAAGGAGCCAAATAGGGGCACGTGCACACACGCACACACACACACACACACACACACACACACACACACACACACACAATGTGTGTGTGTGTGTGTGAGAGAGAGACCATGTAAATAATAACAGCTATATTACTGGGGGCAGAATTCTGGGAAGATGCTATACCCTTATCCCAACTTTTCTAAATGCTGAGATGACTGAGAAAGTAACACCAATTGTCCAAATTCTGACTGCCAACATTCATCTTCCTGGCTGTAAATTCATCCTGCTACAGCACTTAACACCTAGAAAGTATGTACTGTGCTTTTAAATAAAGGTGGTCCCACTAGTAACAGCTCTGTTCCTGGTAAATGAAAGTGAAACTGTGAAGCAGACTTTACTTACAATGGCAACCAGCAAACAAGCTGAAGCTGTTCTGGAGGAATTAATCTGTCCAGTATGCCTTGAAGAGCTAAATGTTCCAGTTATGCTAGAGTGTGGACATCATTTCTGCAGGACATGTATTGACAGAGTCTGGGATAGAGAGGAAAAACCTTCCTGTCCTGAGTGCAGAGAGGAAAACCCATCCAGAAAGTACACACTGAACCGACTACTAGCAAATGTAATTCAAACGTTGCATAAACGGAGTCAGAAAAGAAAACTACCAGACCTTGGACAGAAAGACAGTGATCTTCTCTGTAAGAAACATGTTAAAAGTCTGGAGGTGTTCTGTGAAAATGATGAAACTTTGGTTTGTTCATTGTGTGTGCCTGATCATAATGGTCACAACTTCCTGAATGTGCAGCAAGCAGTCAGTATGTGTAAGGTAAATATTTTAGATTTACTTTTAGTTTTGTTACTTTCTCATAATTCTGCTATTTTGAGAGTCCTGCCCCTGTGGATTTCATGTTACCCTTTAGTGAGATATGGCTTACACTCTTTAAACTTCACATTAGAATTAGGAATGGGACATATTCTGCCAGTTGTGAATAATCATGTAATTTTCCGAATGCAGCACTTTGCTGTTAATACTTGAGTATGTCACTTTTTTCTGTATTACTCGTGTGTACATTACATCATAAATGTAACTTTTTAGATTCCATAAAATCATATAATTTGGGTGACAAAAATAGCTCTTCACCCTATCAAGCTATTTTGTTGTTTTCTTTTTGTTTTGTACTGATATCTCACACTAAATGAAGGCGTCTCTTCAATGTTCTGTCACTCTTGTTCTTTTCTTGTGAGATTGCTCAAATAAATGTTACGGATTTTCCTCTGAAACCTCCTTATTCTGATATAGCTACTTCAAGAAGCCGTATGCTAAAATAGTTAATATCGTCTGTGAAAAGCCTGGATTTGGCTGGCAGTAAGAAAGCAGGTGTAATTTTTTGGTGATAATTTCCAAACAATAGCTTTTATGTAAACGGGCGCATTCTGGGTATGAACAATATGCTATGGTGCACTGTCATTTGCTCAGATTATTAATGTCATAAGGTGGGAGTAAATGCCAATGAGCTGTGTCTGAAAAACTAGCTTGTAACTACAGTCAAAAGCTGCAGTTTGCATAAATGTTGCATTTTACCTTCCTCTTCTACTTGATTGCATGACTACTTGTTTTCAGAGGGGTTGTAGAAATAAGCTCTTTGCTTGAATTAACTGTTTGGATGCAAATAACATTATTAGGAAGAACTGCGTCAAAAATACCATTCAGCATTGTTCACCAACAACAAAGGATCATTCATTCCCTTACCTGACACTGAACAAGTATCTGCACATTCATTCCTTTACAACAGTGCTGTTCAAACCTTTTGGCAAGGGAACCATGTAACATATTTGGTAGGGTTTGAGGGGGTCATATCAATATTATCAAAAGTATATCTGTTTTTACGCTTACCTCAAACTCAAAGTCCTGTCTTACTTCATAATCAGTGAGTAAACACAGGCATTTAAATCACTTTGTGCAAGGAGACACATTAACTAATCATGTACAGCACCTGGAGTTACAGAATAATTTCAGGGGGATATTTATACAGGATTCTTGCCATAACATTGCAAACCTAGTTGAAAGTATTTTTCATCTTGCATAAAACTATTTCAGCCCTAATTAAAATTTATGGAAGGAACTCTATCAAAGCACCATATATAGCCTAAACTGTACTTATTAGCAGAGAGAGTTGTCATTATTTTTTCTTGCAGGAACTGTCTATGATTGCACAAGAAGCTGAGGTAAAAATGCAAATGCGCATCACTGAAGACAGGTCTTGATCTGCTTTTTGTATTTTTTCATTCATGAAATGAGAATAACTTCTCACAAAAGGATATGCTATTAAAAAGTGCTTTAATTTTTTTACTCATTTTATGCTTTGGTTCACATCTAAAATAAAGATGGCCTCGGTGGTGCAGTGGTTAGCATTGCTGTCTTACAGCAAGAGGTTCTCTGGTTCAATCCTTGACTGGGGTGCCTCCTGTGTGGAATCTACATGTCCTCCCTGCAGTCGTGTGGGTTTCCTCCTGTTGCTCTGGTTTCTTCCCACATCCCAAAGACATGCTGCAGGTGGTTTGGACATTCTAAATGGGTCCTGTGTGTAGGGTTGGGTGCCAGGTTGGCAACTTGACACTATATAATTTCACTGCCAATCATTCTGTGGAACATTATTCTGCTGTGGCAACCCATAATGGGAAAGACGTCAATTGGTCCACATCTAGAATAGATGCTGAGTACAAAGCCACCCTGCATAATAAAATATATGAAAAGAGGTGTTCAAATAAGTACTGAAACATCATACATTATAACTATAGTGACAGTTAAGGTGTGTCACACTGCTCTACATAATACAGAAAGATTATTCTGTTATCACTCTATTCTTCCTGTCTTCTTACATTTCTTATCCAAGTCTGTCCATATCATTGCCTCTGTGAGTCTAACAAAGTCTAGGCCTGAATGAACTTAAGTTCCAGCCTTCCTTTCTAAGTTCATGTATGAATTCCTACTTTGTTTGTCAATATTCATTTGTGGTCTTAACTCTTCCATTCACTTTCTATTTCCTGTTTCACCTAGCTATATTATTATTATTGTGTTTAGTTAAATCCAACTCTTTGTGTTCTTAAAGACTTTAGCATGACAGGCCTGTCTGTTAAGAATAGCTTCTTCAAGTTTTTGCAAATTCATATTAGTTAAATCCATAATGTGTTTCATCCTCTTTGGCCTCTGACACTCCTTCTTCCTTTGCCTTTGAGTTTTCCCAGCATCAGTGTCTTCTCCAGGAAATCCCATTTTTTTATTTATTTATTTTATTTATTTATTTAACATTTGTTTACCAAGAAAGTCTGACTGGAAACAGGTCCTTTTTCATGAGAGGCCTGGGGAGAAAAGCTCTACTTATAGGTAGTAAGAATTACACAATAAAGAAACACATATTTGTTTATACAAATAGAGTAAAAATATAAAAATAAAAGCACATTTTATACATAGTTGTCAATAGTACTAGATAGTCAAGGTATGTAGGTAATATATACATGATGAGATACATAGTAAAATAATTTTGTGGTTAAAGCAAGTAAATATGTTTTGAGACTTTCACAATACATATGTAGAGAGCTAAATGCTGGGAACATACTGATGTCTAGAGGTGGTTAATTTTGATTCAAACATGATTTTATACAGTTCAGAGAGATGAACTGTGCGTAGATGGTACTAAGTCAGTAGAGTTTGGGTAGATAAGCTGAAAGGTAGTCAAAGTTTAGTAATGCTAACAGTGTGGTTAGCCAGGCTGGTTACAAGGGCAAAGCCATGTGTCATATAAATGTTGTTTTAGTAAGGTTTTAAACTGTGTCAGAGAGTTACTATTGGTTATAAATAGATGGAAGGTTGTTCCATGTTTTAGAAGTATAATAGGAGAAAAGAGATTCACCTGCTGAGTTGCTGGCTTTTGTAACATCTAGGAGGAGTTTGCTGTTTGAGCGAAGGGATCTAGTGGAGGTGTATTGTCTTATAAGATTTTGGAGAGCTGGGGCATTATCTGGTTTGTGTAGGAGCTTAGAGGCAAATGTTAGTTGGTTGAAGTGGAGTAGATGAGGAAATTCTAGCCAATTTAGTTGTTTAAGTAATGTACAGTGGTGAGTTTTGTAAGGGGCATCAGTTGCAAATTTGGCTATTTTATTGTAACATGAGTTTAATTTGGAGAGGTTGGCTTTGCGGAGGTTGGTTAGTATAGGGGAGGCATATAGGAGGGTTGAGAGGAGGTGAGTATGGGCAATAGTAGCTTTAGTGCTGGCAGTTAAAATGACTTATTTCTGTATAATAGACCTAGTTTTTTTGTGGACCTTTTTTATGACTTGAGTGATGTGGATATCATATTTGAGGTTATTGTCAATTTCGACTCCCAACAGTTTGGTATGAGTGATTGGGTTGATGGCAATTTTGTTTTTGAAATGGATCATGAAGGTCAGGGAGGGAGAGGAAGTTCTGGATGGGGTTAATAGAAGTAGTTTAGTTTTGTTAGGGTTTAATAAGAGTTGGGAATCTGTGAGCCAATTTTCCACAGACAGAAAGGAATCTTGAGTTATAGTATGAAGGCCTTTTAGGCAGGAGGCTGAACATATCAGGGTGGAGTCATCTGCATATTGTATTACTGATGCATGAAGTGTATTGGACTGGAGCTGATTGGTGAAGAGAATGCATTATGTGACCAAATTATATGACTTTTAGTTTACTATCAGACTTTCCATGGAGCAGTCTGGATTTGTTTCCTTAAGTATTAACTAGTTCAACCTTACCATTACATTTCAAGTAAACACTGTTTGTTTTTCCTTTCATTTAGTTTTCTTATTGCAGTTTTTTATACGTATGTTTTATAATAAATATGTGGATTACTCTAGTGCACGGATTCTAAAAAGTCTTCTTCAACACCAGAGTTTAAAAAAAAAACAATTTCCAGTTAATATCCTTACTTATAGTCCAACCCTCACAGCCATATGTTACTACTGGGTAAACCATAGCTCTGCCCATATGGAATTTTGTTACTAGTGTCTGATCTTTGCTCTTTAAAGAGGGCTAGATAACATCATTTTAATATTGTTATTTTATTTTATTTTTGATGTCGAGTAGTAAACCAGCATCTGCACTTTCTATTTCCACCTCCATAAACAGGCTCTTAAATTCTTCCTCACTTCCAGCCACTAGAATGGCATCATCTCCATATCTTTGTGTTAATCGTTTTCCCAGCAGTTTTGATTCCAGCATCTGATTTGATTAATCCAGCATTTCACATGACATACTCAGCAAATAAATTGAATAAGTAGGGTGGTGATATATTGCCTTGAATCAGCCAGCTGTTCCATATTCAGTTCTCCATAAATATTCCCTAGGAGGCAAATAAAATGATCAAGTGTCCTGATTTTTCTAAGCACTTGCCAAAGTCTGTTGTAGTCCACAAAGTCAAAAGCATTAGAATATCTTTTTTGTGGAGCTGCCTTGCTTTCTTCTTTTCCCTGCAAATGTTGGCAGTTTGATCTCTGGTGCCTTTGCCCCTTCTGAGCGCCATCATCATGTAGGCATTAATCCTTATCCAGTCCTCTGCCAAACACCTTTCCATGCTATCATCCTTCCCCAAAAGGCAAAATTCCAGTACCTTGCTTACCTTTTTTTGTTGACAGTCTCCCATGCTGCTTTTCTGCACGGTTTTCTTATCTGCCTACATTTACTCTACCTATATGGGTAATCTGCTTCTGTCTGTCTGCATGCTCAGCACTCACTAATCGCATTCCTCTTGTTTTATTTTTTTTTGTTTTCTAAATATTATTGAACTAACATACCTCCTGCGCAGTAACTGTATGGGATGGTCATGTATAGGCCCTCTTCTAACACCTGGAACCTTTTTTCTTAGATTCAGTCTACCTCCATACTTCCCTTTCTCTAATCCAGCTATTTTACAACCTTTCATAACATTTTACCTTTCATAACATTTTCTTTCACTCTGCTATGCACTATCATTATGTATCACTCATACTCACCTCTTCTTTTGCAGTAAAACATGCAGTAAATGTATGGGTATTTTCTGTCGTATTGGAGTACATTAGTATAGAACATGACTGTAACATTTCAGAATGTTCTGTTGTATGAGTCCACCCCTTCGAGACACTGTTATATTGAATCCTGATAAATTCCAACTGTATGGGCTCAGGAATATTAGAAGGATCACTTCTAAATGGGAATCCAAATACCTTCATTATATTACAGAAGTTTGGAAGTCTTCACTTTCCACAAGTATTACTATTTGTGTACAGTACTTTACTTAGTTAAATGGCACAATGCTGGGTAATCCTGTAGGCTAGGCTTGTAAAGGCTCCAGGGCCATTAGCCTAGTACACTCTTATGAACCTATGAAATATCTCAATAGGCCTTGTTCACAGGGTTGAGGCAAAATTATGAATCATTTTTAATTTTCACATGAATACAGTAGATTTACATATTATGTTGATTAGCTGATTCCTTCCCTGCAGTCTGAAATTTAAACTGATAAAAATGATGATATGAATAAGAAATACCAAACCATTTAAGAAAAATTCATTATTTGAAGAGGGGCATAATTAATTTCCTCATACAGTGACCCATATCAAGTTACTGTGGTTGTCCTGCTCAGCAACAATTATTTTTAAGACTTGTATTAAATTAGCACTTAAGACATAGGCAAACATACATTTATATAAAAGAATACAAACCATATTAAGTATAAGTTGTTTATCCAGTCTGTTATCCCAATCTTTTCTAACCTCCTCTGATTGATTATTATAGTTATTATACAATATTTTATATGTCCTGCTAATTATCCCTTTTTAACAGCAGCTTCTGCTTTAGATTAATCTAAAAGCTCTACCAAAGCAGGTCTTTCACTTAGGATTCCCCTATCCTGTTCCCTTTGCCTGTATTCTGATATCAATCCCTTGAAGGGAAAGCAATCTGTAACCTGCAGTTCAGACGCTTCTTGGCCTCAACCCATTGCATTAACCTTCCCTCTCTAGTTATTTGTTCCAGATACCTTGGTTCCTTTGACAGTTGTCTTCAGTAAATTCCAGCCCCCTCTTGTCTATTCTCTGTACGCCTACTTGCAGTCACCCCTATTGGTAAACTCTCCTTTCTTTATTCACTTGTTGGCTAATTTCTTAGAATACATTTTGCTACTTCATGAAAATAATATCATATAATACAAATATAATATTTTTTTAATTTCTCCAAGTCTTTTGGGTTTCTAATACCATGACGGGAATGGACCCATTCCTAAGTCAAAGTATGAAACAGAGATCAGTGTATCTACAAACAGAAATCAGTACAACCACCATTTTCTATGCTGTGGACTGCTAAGCCAGTAAATTGAACTTGGCAACAGAGGAAGCAGAAAAATAAATTTCTAACTCTTCACCACTCCTTTAACTAAAATGCAGTCCAGTCTGAGTATATAGATAGATGTTGTGTTAATAAAATATGGGAATGCACCTATGTACATAGACTGATGCAGACACACTCCACCTTTAATCATGCCTTACAAAAAAGTGGAAGTGGCACCAGCTGCACTAAAAAGGGAAAATGATGTACGAGTGTCATCCTGTACACAGGCATGTGCATGCATAGCACAACTCCAGTAATTCCCCACGTGCTAAACGTAGAGAAGTAATGGAACAAAAATGAATATCCCAAATGGAATGGCATTATTTTAGAAAAGCAAAGTCCTTTGGCAGTTGCTGCAGGGGTTTAAGGATATTCCTATTGTCAAGGACTTGAATCTCTTGCCCTCTCTGTATCTAACTGCATGATTCTGAGTGAGTCATTTAAACAGACAGTATCTTCAGACTGAGGCTGAAAAAGGTGCATGGAGAACAGTGCTCTCCTCTGGTTAATAAATGCAAATAAAGTTAAGAAACTTCTTTGTGAAATAAAATCATATAATCACAGGATATGATATTTGGTTGTGGATAAGTCAGGATTATCCACAGCTGGCTGTTTCAGGTCACCCACTCTGCACTCTTGTGACCAAAGCATATGAGCTCTGCATAAATATTGCTTAATTAATCCACAATGTTAATGAATATAATGTTGTTATCTGCAACTTCTGAACTATGCATATGTCTTAGTTACACAATGCCCAGAGACTCCCAAAGAAAAAAAATCTATGGGTTAAAAAATAAAGCTTTTGGAGATGGATTAACTTTTTGTCAGTGGCCTATAGATACCTGGGAAGCAGTGTTTTAACAACTGGAACATGTAGCATTCTGTGTAAGAGACTCCATAACATAATTCTGAAGACTAAAATTGTCTTGAAATTGTGAAAAAAATGAATTTTGAAAATTGGATTTTGCTGGGGGGTCTGAGTCCACTGCACTGGCTCACCTGTGGTACAACATAAGGTGTGGCAGCAACTACTGAGGCCTGAACCATTCAGTGGGCCAGTGACTGTGCCACATGCTGTATGCAGGCCTGTCTGTTTGCAGGATAATGATCATCCTGTTGAAGATGACCTGGAGGGCTTGCTGGTAGACTCCATGGCAACCTGTCAAGAAGGCAGTGCAGACTCTTCCTCTGACAATGGTCCATATCGGTCCCCCTAGGTCAATCAAGCATGTGAGGTGGCTGGTGATATATGAGAGGAATGGCAACTTGACATCCACAAAAGCACCTTAGAGTGCCTTATTGTATGGCTGATTTAATCACATGATAAGTCAGTCCTGATCATGGGTCCACCGGATGTTGCTCCTATTCGTGATGTCAGCCAAGCAGATGATTAACATCTAGTTGGGTTTATTTCCAGGCCAGTCAGGCTGCCTCTCTGTGCACCTTCCGATAATCATCATGGTCCTCTTCTTCCTCAGGTTCCACTCCCCATATCCTGCTTCTTGTCCACTCCTCACACTCATCATTTTCCACCCTCTTTCAATCTACTTATCACCATTATCATGCATCCCCTGTCAGATTATCTCCTGTCAGCCTTTCATCTCTTTTATTTGTTTCTCTGCTCCTGCTTATTTCTCTATAGCATTCTTAATCCTCAAACTTGTTCCTTGATACCTTCACTTTCTACCGTTTCTGAAAATAAAATCAGAGTCTTCCCCACAAAAAATGCCTTCCCTCAACCTCATTTCCCTTCATGTTTGTCTTGTTTGCCACTCTCTGTTTCTTAGTCTTTTGTCTCCTCCATTCCTTCCCATATGCAGGGGGGCTGCAGTTGAGGAACTGTGATCACCGCCATGACACCTATTTCTGGTAAGGTGGGAGGGGGTTGTGTGAGGCTGTGATCTATTAAACTGATGGCAAAAAGCAGATGACTTGTAGGTTTAAGAATGTAATAGGGAAGGTCGCATCCTTGTTTAGTTGTGGCCTTTTTTTTTTTTGGATCTTGAAGAGCATTGCAGGGATGTTCGCTTTGGGTATCCAGGGAGATGAAGCTGGATATATCAATAGCTGTGGTTTGGTGGGAGATCTAATTTTTCTTGGAAGCATTGGCAATAATTGAGAGGGCATATTCTAGTTGCACCATCAGAATCTCTTTGGCTATGGCTATTCTGATATCAGGAAAGAGGAAGTGGGATATATTTTTAGACCAGAAAAGTAGTGAATTAATTTCTGATTTAACAGTAGATATATCATTTTTTAAATTTAGGTTTTGATCAACTGCATGCCTAGGCAATTTCAAAGTGATTTGTTGGTTCTAAAAGTAGCTGATTGCCAAGCTGAATGGTCTATTAGGTATGGTACTGCTGTAACTGGAATTTCAGTAAATGGGCTGGGATATTGTAAATGTGAAGTATAAATAAAAATTAATGAAATGAAAAGGAAACTGGTAATGCCCATCTGGGAAACCTATTTTCAGTGTAGTTTCAAGGCAAAACTTTCTAAGGTTACAAAGAACCCATATTCAGTCATGTAAATATATATATATATATATATATATATATATATATATATATATATATATATATATATATATATATATATATATATATATATATATATATATATATATATATATATATATATATATATATATATATATATATATGTTACAACAGTTATAATTATCTAACAGCAACATAAATATTCAGTAATAAAAACTATAACATAGATTTGTGTACCCACACAGAGGATAAATTCTTCTGCAGAAACAGATGCGTAGAAATGCAGCAGGACTTTATTGTTAAAAAAAGTAGAATATACTTATAGCAGAAATTTAACAAAATGTATATAGTCATAGACTGAACAAGAAGGCTACAGTGAAAAAGCCATGCATAAGGACCATTTTTGTTTGTGTCTTTCGGCTTTTTCCCGGTTAGGGGTTGCCACAGCATAACTCCGGTCCGCTAATGATTAGCAGTAGATTTTTACATGCAGAGTTGCCGGCCCTGACGCACAACCTTCAATGAAGGTACGCCCATTCACGCATGTCTCCACACAGAAGACGCTCTAGCTGAGAATTGAACAGGACAATGTCTTACTGTGAGGCAACAACGCTACCGCAGCACCACCACTGCAGTTGCACCACCACCGCATAAGGACTATATATATAAAAACATGTTTCTCTGAAGTGAGTCATAAGGGTTGAGGCAGTGCGTGCCAGATTTTGCTAATAAATACAGAGAAATCTCACAGAACTATCAAAAGTTTTATCCAAAATCATGGTTCAAAAGCATTTTTTTTCAGTGCACAGCCTTATTTGTAGTCAAGTCCCAACAGACATATGTTATTACTGGGGAAAATACAGCTTTGGCTGTTAAGGTCGTTCTAACAATGTGATGTTTTTGTGCTTTACAAGCTTATCCAGATTTGCCATAGCTTTCTTTCTGAGAAGTAAGTATCTTAAATTCAAAAATAAATTCCTTTAATTTTGTTGCAGCAGTCACCATCTTCAGAGACCTTTGAGGTAAGCAAAATTATCATTACCTGCACTTCTTTCCTTTTACAAAGAACTGATAGTGATAGATGACATCATTTTAGTTTTTATGTCTATCAGCAAGTCAGCTTTCGTGTTTACAGCTTTCACCTTCATCAACAGACTATTCAAATCTGCTTCACTTTCAGACATCAGGTGGTATGGTCTGTTTGTCTGAGGTTGTTAATATTTTTTTCTGGCAAGCTGGATTCCAGCATCTGATTTTCCTAAGCCGACATTTTGTATGATATATTCAGCGTATAAATTAAATGAGTAGGTTGAAAATATTCAGCTTTGCTTTACTCCTTTCTCAGTCCTGAGTCAGTCAGTTATGCCATGTCCAGTTCTTATATAAATAATGTGACCCAGAATCCCCATTTCTGTAATTATTTGCTAGAGATCGTGATGATCCATACAATCAAAGGCTTTAGCATATTCAACAAAACAGAAGTACATATTCTTCTGGAACTCCCTTGTTTTCTCTGTTATCCACTAGATATTGGAAATTTGATCTCTAGTGCCTTTGCCCCTTTTAAATTGACGCTTGTACATCTTGCAGTTCTCAGTCCATATACTGCTGGACTATAGCTTGCAGGATATTGAGCATTACCTTGTTAGCATGCTCAGTTATTTGATCACTGCTTAGTGTTGCCCTTTGTTGGGATTGCAACATAAGCTGACCTTTACCAAGACAATGGTCACTACTGTCATTTCAAAATTTCATGGCATATTCCAAGCAGGACTGTGACAGTGCTGTTTTACATGATTTCAGATGATTCAGCTGAGATTCCATAACTTCCTGCAGCCTTGATATTACCAAGGCTTTTGATGTCTCATTTAACTTCACTTACTTCATTCTCCTGGATGCCTTGCTCTGTACTAGAAAACACTTACAAGACAAATTGTCAAGTGACATTTGACTAGTTTAGTATTAACCAACCAAATGTGGTCAAATTCCATTTAGTAGACCACTAAATTATTTGAGGACTTTATTTCCTTACCCTCTGCAGTACCCGTGGTACAGCCCATTCTGGTGATTTGATCTTTTGTAAGTCACTTTTATGGGACTTATATTTTGAATTTCAAGTTTGTGCCTTTCAATGTTTAAGAATAGAAGCCAGAGAACATATTATTTTACAGACACACACACACACACACACACACACACACACACACACACACATACATCTCTTTCTATATATATATATATATATATATATATATATATATATATATATATATATATGTGTGTGTGTGTGTGTGTGTATGATACTTAGCTGAATTTTCTTTTGCAGGGCAGCAGATGTGTGCTCCAAATTTAAGTCTAGCATTCACACTAGATGTGAATAGTGGCATGGTAACTGATGTATTTCTCCTAAAAGGTATCATTAGGCATCCCAGTTGTCCACTTATAGCAGTACAGACTAAATGTATGAGGCCAAAATGCATGTTTAGGTCAGGTATCACATAGATTATACTTCTGTCCCTCTCCCTTACTTATATGGGATTGCAGTTTCCTATTAGGTGGTAATTCATCCTTCATGCAAGCTTTTGTTAAAATAGATGTTCCACAAGTTGGTATCACCTCCTTAGTCAGCAATTTAAACTGTCTGTATGACATGGAATATAGGAAAGAAGTCTTGCACATTTCTGAACTACCCAGCACATGACTAATGTTGTCTGAACCTGTGGTGTGTTTATGGAAGGAAGTGGCAGATTTGCTTAATGGATCGAGTTATATCTGAATGACATGAATAAATATGGCACATACTTTACCAAAAGTGTTGTTAAATTTCAGTGCTGTGTCTATGGGTCTCAGGGATGTATTGTCATTTATTTCAGGTGATTGTTCTTATTTCAGCAGCTGCAAGCTTCAGACAGAATCTAAACTTGTGCAACTTAAATAGTAGGATTTGGAAAAGCAAACAGCTGGAGTTATATTCATCCATTCATTCAATAACTTGTATATGTTTTCCCTCCAATTCATTAATTAAGCAGCAGCACATCAATGTCAGTTTATTTGTGTCTTTCAGCTTATCCCGGTTAGGGGTTGCCACAGCAGAACTCCGGTCCGCTAATGATTGGTAGTGGATTTTTACGTGCCGGTTACCAGTCTGCCGCACAACCTTCAATGAAGGCACGCCCCATTCACGCATGCCTACACACAGAAGACGCTCTAGCTGAGAATCAAACAGGACAACATCTTGCTATGAGGTGACAACGCTACCGCAGCACCACCAACGCAGTACCAGCACATCAATGTCAGTAACATCTCCAAATCTTAGAACAGCAAAGCATTTGGCATTTAATGAAATTCTAACTGGAGCTCTTCCCAGACTACTAACAATTTGTCCCAGCAATAGCCACAAAACAAAAGTCAGAAACATGGCAGCACTCTTCTCTCCTTAACAATCGCCTCATGCATCAGTTCCAGTCATCTTGATTCAGTACTCGAAAACACAACTGGAAAATGACAAAGTAAAGGTAGAGACTAACATTCATAATGTTTAATTAAGGAATATTTAATTGACAATAGGATTACCAATGAGACTTATATGTTCATGAAAAATGACCACCCGATGTTAGCCAAAATTGTTGGGATCCCAAAGTTACACAAGTCTTTAGAGCAACCACCTTTCAGACCGATTATCTCAGGGTCCCACTCTAAAACATTTAATATAGGGAGATGGATAGATCATCAGCTCAAACATATTTATGGGGTCATCCCCCACATCATGAAAGACTCTTGGAGCTTTCTGGGGAAATTAACTCAGGACCATTGGAAAACTGATCTCACTCTCGTTACTATAGATGTGGTGGATCTTTTCTCCAGTATTCCTAGAGACGAGGGCATGGAATACTTCTCCAATAGTTTGAGGAAGTACTCAGGTTTAAGTTGGGACAAGGTTTCCTTGTTATGTGATATGATGGGACTGGTGCTGGAACATAATTATATCGTATTCCAAGGGGAATTTTTTAAACAAATTAAAGGGGTTGCTATGGGAGCATCTTGTGCTCCCATATTTGCAAACTTGGTGATGCTCGAATGGGAGGAAGAAGTACTATTCAAAAGCAATTTTTTTACTGACATAAAATTTTACGCCAGATATTTGGACGATATTTTCATCTTATGGCAGGCTTCGACAGAGAAATTGCAAGAATTTATGTCTTTTATCAACAATTCCTCCCAATTCTTGAAATTCACCCATAACATCAGTACCCTTGATATACCATATTTGGACGTTTTGGTTGGACTTGGTAGTCATGGATTCACATCCAGGATTTATCGAAAACCAACGTTTTCAAATGATTACCTATACTTTACCAGCAACCATCCGCCCCATATTTTTAAAAACATTGTTAAGGGGCAGTGCATCCGTGCAGCGAGGATGTCTTCGACCGAATTGGTCATGAGACTAGAACTTGATGCTATAAGAAAATTATTCCTTAATCGTGGATACCCGGTTAATATGCTCCAGGATGTCATAAGTTATGTGGGTAAAGAATGGGGGAACAAATATCCTCCCTTATTGGGAAATTATGTAGTTAACCTGAAAGTTGGAGGGAACGAACTTGGTTTGTTTGGACGAGCCTGTATTTTGACATATACCCCATACACTTCCCTTATTAAGGATATTTTACGGCAACACTGGGATATTCTTACAACCTCTAATTTGGTACACGCTGTGGGACATTCACCTAAAATTGTATACAAGACAGGTACTAATCTTAAAAGAATTTTAGAGAAGGCTAGTAACCACACTGCCAATTTGAATATTTATAAAGGTACTACTAAATGTGGAAGATGCAAACAATGCAAGTACATTAATGAAACTAGATACATTCGACTTAAAGATATTAATCACACTTGCATCAAGATTAGAACAGGGAATTGTAATACAAGCCGGGTGATTTATATAGCCACATGTCTTTTATGCCCTGCGTACTATATTGGCAAAACAGAAAGAACATTAAAAAAACGTATTTACGAGCATTATTATCGTATTCAGAAAAAAGACACTAAGAATGCTTTATATAAACATATTCATGAATGTGGGGAGGAGCATTCATTTTGTTTTGCCATTATCGACCAAATTAGGAATTCATTATTTGGGGGCAATTGGAAGATGCAGTTAGGTGCTCTGGAGAGTAGGTGGCAGATTTTATTGGATGCCACAAGACCCCCTGGATTAAACGAATCCATTAGTATTAAACCTTTTCTTGTACTCTCCCAGTAAACTTAACTAGTAAATATTACATACATTTGGGATTGGACTAACACAACAACTAATACGTTTCTAGTTTCTATGTTTATGGGGCACATTCTTGTATTTTGGTCATGTGTCAGTAGTTTACAATTATTTTTGATATGTACAATTATTTTTGACTTGTGATATTGTTCAGGTTATTGTAGAGTTATATTATGTCACTGTATTACTGCCCCTTTTTCTGATATTTTTATTGTAACAGTTCTGTTATATAAGTTTTAAGGATGTTTTATGAGTGTTATATCTTTAAGAGTTTTGGCGGACTTTTTTAATTTGATTGACTTGCTCTGAGTATATATATGAGGTTATGTGCATTTTCAAATGGTTCTGAAGAAGACTGGGTTCCAGTTGAAAGCGCTTAACTGCATAACTGCTGTGGAATAAAGGATTTTATCTCTCCTTTCGTGTACGAGCTTTCTTGGAGGTTTCCTGTTCCTTACTACAGTTTTGGAGTTGTTGGTTCACTTTTTATTAAACATTCATAATGGTGGTTAATGTGTTATCTCACATTTTACATATTTATGAATACTCTCTTTTGAATAAAGGTTTAAATTTTGTTCCTTCTGTTTTTTTTTTTTTTTTTTGTACCTGTACGGTGGTGTCTAATTTAAAAGCCTTTATTTGGCAATTGAATTTAAGGTACTTGTTTCAATCTCACCTTTTCTATGGATTTTTAAACCAATGTGTACATCATCCACTATCTTGGGTCACCATTATTATTATTCTTTCATCTTTTGGTTTCATTGCACCCCCCCTCCTTAACCATTCCAGT
>NC_056744.1:1507403155-1507468722 GCF_019279795.1 Protopterus annectens
GAGATGGGGCAGCCTCTGGGAGGCAGACCTGTCTTTTCAGCAGGTTTTGTTTATGTCTCATATTAGGTTAAGACCTTTTGAGTTGGTAATGCACAAGGAGTTAGACAATATGGAGAATCTCTAGTAGGGCATGGTCTGAGATTGCCTTGTAGGTAAGACACAGATCACCTCTGAGCAATCTGTACGATACTGAGTAGAGTGATAGTGATTTGAGCATGTAGGACAAGCGATGGAGGCCATGGATTCTCTTTGTGAGGTATTTCTGTGGCCTTTCTGGTTGGTGCAGGTGGCTGGAGAGGTACATACCAAACAGGGCACTGTACTCAATTATTGGCCTAATGAGGGAGGAGTAAAGAGATGTAATAACCTCTTTGTTTCTGGATACAGTTCCTTTACTTATGAGATGAACCAAGTAAAAGGCTTTCCTGACCACTGCCACTATATGATGGTCAAATGTGAGATTGTTGTCAACCTGTGTACCCAGGATTCTCACCACCTGTTGTGTGCTTAGGGGGTTGCTATTGATGTGGTAATCAGTAGGGGCCATGTTTTTGCTGAATGGTATGATAATACTTTTTTGTGTTTAACCTAAGGTCATGGCTTTGGCACCAGTCATTTGTTGCTGTGAGACCCTCTTGCAGTATGTCAACATCATTTGGGGAGTCAATGACAGCACCCATCTTACAGTCATCCACAAACTTGGTCAGCCACAGGCCCTTTGTCTTTGCCTAGACCTCTGGGAAGTAGATGCCAGACAATAGGGGTCCCAGGACAGATCCCTGGGGAACACCACTAGTGACACATGTGCTGTCAGAAGTGGAGGTGCCTATTTTGGCCTTGTGAGTCCTATCGGTGAGCCAGTTGGCCACACACCTGATGTAGGGATTTACACCAAGTTGTGTTAGCTTTTCATTGATACCTGAGTGGGGGGATGGTGTCAAAGGATTTGGCCAAGTCAAGGTAAGCTGTATGTACTGACTTTCCCTCATCCAGGGCCTTGGTGACAGTCTCAAAGAAGTCAATCAGGTTCAACAGGCAAGATCTACCCTTGACAAATCTGAACTGGGAAGGGTCAAGAGCTTGGCGATTGCCTATGTCCTTGTTTATGAGATCCATAATAATAATAATAATAATAATAATAATAATAATAATAATAATACGTTCCATGGCTTTACAGATCAGACCTGTCAAGATAATAGGGTGATAGTTTCCAGGGTCAGTAGTGGCACCATCTTTGTGCGAGTGGATGACAATGGCAGCTCTCCACCTTGCTCAAATGAAGCCTGTACTCAGGCTGTGGTTGAATAGGGTGCTCAGTGGCAAAGCTAGACCTTGCTGGATATGATGCAGAATACAACCTGGGATACTATTCGGTCCCATGGAAGCTGTGTTCTTCACCTTGAATAGGGCCTTTAACACTTGATCTATGGAGATGTGAAGTGCAGGGCAAGTATCAGAGATGTTGAATGGGCATTTGGGGGTGACAGGGGATTGAGGTTTACACTGCACCTATCTGCTGGCAGGTTAGCTAAGTCAACAGGATCTGTGTAAGTGGTAACATTAAGTACTAATTCGGAACAAACTTGGGCTTTGCCATGAAGGTTCATGACGTATCTGAAGAAGGCTTTGTGTTTTCCCGTTGTTTCGGAGGTTAGTTTTGATTCATAATTCGCTTTGGAGGTTTCCACTAGTGATCTAATTTGCTTGTTGAGGATAAGGAGGGAGTTTTTTCCAATCTGGAATTTGTTCCTTTATACCCTTGGACAACAGCTTTTCCTTTTGTTGTAAAGCCTGTTGATAGAGGATGTCCACCAGACAGGATTATGTTTCTTTGAGGAGCAGGTTTTAGTTCTCTTGGGTATGGCTGAGTCCATGCAGTTATATAGGTGCTTGTATACTGCATTGGCATACTTTTCAGCATAGCTGTCTGTATCCTATGGGGGGTGGTGCTGTGAAGTTACTGATACCCTGTAGTCAGCTTTTGAGAAGTTTTTTAGCCTGGTTATGGCTGGTGGGGAGGGGATGGGCATGTGACGCCTCACCACTGGCCCAGTAATTAAGGATCCTCAATCCACACCACTGGCAGCAGTGGTGGATGTACACACTGGGAGGATGTCAAGTACATACACAGTAAAGTGCAATTTCCCTTAACAGTACCCAGAGACCACAGTCTGGGCCTGGTTTGTCTCTCTTTCTCCAGATCCCCAGTAAGACCCCCCACACACACTGGAACAGCTATACAGTTGAGAACTCAGCTGAGTGGCCAAGCCAAGACTTCCAGCATCCTCCCTGTCCAACCAGTGCTTTGTGTACCTGTCCAAGTAGCTGACACACACACTCTTTGAGATTTGATTTACACACACACACACACACACACACACACACACACACACACACACACACACACACACACACACACTCACTCACTCACTCACTCTTGGGAAAGGCTGGCACAGGTTTACTAGCTATTGCCCTTTTTTCCCAGACTATAAGGTAGTTGTCACTGTCACCAGCCAACTCTTATCTGCTATTTTAAGGCCCTTAACAAAGGGTTTTCAATCCTACTCTGTAATGTTACTACTGATCCAAATGGTAGTTTGACTAAGGGCAAGGCTATTAGTAGTGGCCCACACAATGTCACCAAATAAATATGCAAATACTCTAAGAGCTTAAATATCTGTAGTCAGACCAGCCACAATTGAAAGATTTAAATATATTTAATAGTAAATAATAACTGAACAAGAAAATACTCAGTAAATCATCACAGTAACTTCAGAGTTCAAACATAGGTTCATAGGTTCATAGGTTGGTACTAGGCTATCAGCCCTAGGGCCTATACAGGCCTAGCCATAACAATTCCCTGGCTATTTCTTCCCACATTATTTACTTTCCTCACAGGAAATAATTAAAACAACACTGCAGGACAGTATCAAATAAACAGAGAAAACATCTAAGCTATACTTCACTATATTCCTAACCGTATCTCAGAGAGATTACTGTACCCTAGTTAACTTACTTACAGAGCAAGGCAAGACAGATGTGGTGAGTGGGTATTTCCAGTTGATTCTGTCAGGTCAAAGACAAAATAGAAAATTCACTCTCTCTCTGTCTCTCTCTCTCTCTCTCTCTCTCTCTCTCAGAGACTTCTTAAATTAATATCAAATTTACTGCTGGGTTGGCTTGTCATCTGACTTTTGTTCCCAAGCTAAACCCCCATTGCCAGAAACTGCCAGCATTTAGCATCTCCCTGTGAAAAATACATAGACCTCAGATCTTTACAGCTGCTAGAAGACATAACACAATAAAACACTTGCAAGACAATTCAAAAGGCTCCCTGGTTTAGCCATTGTGTCTCCCTGCTGCATTGAAACCATCTTTTATGGTACAGTTATAGAATAACCATTTTTCTGAAGTTTTGCAAGTTAACCTTCTATGTCCATTTCCACAGTTAAACTACATACATTTACACAGTTAAAAATTATGTATATACATTTCTGTTCTTTTCCAGCAGGGTGCACTGTGGATACATCTTTAGGCCCAGTATTTAACAAACCATTTCAACACACACTTCTGTACCAGCAGTTTGATATACACATAACATACAGTTCTAATACATTTGTAACACAAGCAGATGAATCATGTTGATATTCACAAATGTCGTATAATTATTTACACAATTCCAGATAGTTGGGCTGGCAGTGCCTCCCAGCTAGTTTTTCATTTGGCCCTTGAGAAACGTTGCTTGAGAGGTATGACTATCTAGGAGTACATTACCCCATTACCTGTCTTGAGAGCCTGTCTGTATTGGCATTGCTAGCCCCACTGTGGTGCTGCACTATCATATCATATGCCTGCAACCCTAGGCTCCACCTTAGTAACTTGGCATTTTGCTTGCTGTCGAGATGTAACCATGTTAAGGGATTGTGGTTTGTAACTACAGTGAATTTCCTTCCATACAGATAAGGCTGATTTTTCTGCAGTGCCCACACTATGGCTAGACATTCCTTTTCTACAACTGCACAGCATTCTTCCCTGGGTTGGAGCCTATGACTGAAATATACCACTGGGTTCTCTTCTCCCTCTGAGGAAACCTGGATGAGTATGGCCCTCACCCCATGGTTTGAAGCTTCCACCTGCACAACAAATTCTTTGCTGTAATCTGGACTGACTAACACAGGGGTCCTCCCAAAGCTCCTTTAAGCTTCTAGAATGCCTGCTCACATCTGTGGTCTACACTACATTATCTGGCTTGTTTTTCCTTGTCAGGTCTGTGACAGGAGCAGTTATGGTACTATAATTGGGGGCAAACTTTATGTAGTACCCTGCTGTCCCTAAGAATGCCCTCACCTGCTTTTTGGTAACAGGGGCAGGCCATGTCTGGATGGCTTCCACTTTGGCAGGCTCTGGCCTGATCTTACCACTCACCACTCTATGTCTCAGGTAGGAGACCTCTGCCATATCCACCTGACATTTACTGGGCTTAATGGTCAACCCTGCCCTCTGTAGTCTTCCCAACACCTCCCTGACATGCTGAAGATGCTCTTGTCAGGAATGGCTGTAGAAGGCAGTATCATCCAGGTATGCAAGGGCAAAATGTCCTGCTCCTGCTAGTATGTGATGTGCCAACCTCTGGAAAATCGCTGGGGCATTTTTCATCCCAAAGGGCATCTTCATGAACTCTTACAAGCCGAAAGGAGTCACAAAGGCTGACCTCTCTCTAGTGCTGGGAGTCAAGGCACCTGGCAATAACCCCTGGTAAGATCAATAGTGGTAAGATACTTATCCCCACCCAGCTACTCTAGGGCTTCATCTGTCCTAGGCATGGGGTAAGCATCTGACTCTGTGAGACTTTTTAATTACCTGTAGTCCACACAGAACTTGGTGCTGCTATCCATCTTTGGTAGCAGCACCACTGGGGAGGCCCAGGGACTGCTGGACTCCTGGATTACCTATACTTCCAATATTTCCTGTATCTCCTCCTTCAGAGTCTGTTTGACTCTCTCAGGTATGTTATAAGCGGACTGCGTAACAAGCCTTTGGGGTCCTGTAACCACATGGTGCTGCACCAGGTGGGTGAACTCTGGTTTCCCAGTGAACATGTACTCAAACTCCTGTAACACTGCCCGAATTTCTCAAACCTGGGTAGGGGATAGCTGCTGGGACACTGCTACCCCTTCCACTGAGGCGTCAGTCCAAGCCTCACAGAGGAGATCAGTCACCAGATCCCTTTCAGATTCCTCTTGCCATCCACTGCAAATACTCATCACAAGGGCCTCTCTATCATGGTAAGGTTTCATCATGTTAACATGATACAATTTGTGCCCTGCCTTCTGCCTAGCAGTTCTACCATGTAGTTAACATCACTGACCTTCTTTACCACTTTGAAGGGTTCCTCCCAAGCTGCCTGCAGCTTGCTGTGTCTGACATGAATGAGAACCATTACCTGTTGCCCTGCAGCATACTCTCTAGCTCGAGCATTCCTGTCATACCAGACCTTTTTCTGCTGCTGGGTTCTGCCGGGTTCTCCTGGGCCAAGCCCATGAGTTCCCTGAGCCTTGTTCTGAGGTTTAGGACTTATGTCACAACAGACTCCTTGTGGGATTCACACTTACTCTCCTACTCATCACAAATCAAATCTAGAGGTTCCCTCACCCTATGCCCATACAGTAACTCAAAGGGTGAAAAACCTGTGGATTCCTGTGGCACCTCTCTGTAAGCAAACAACAGATGGGGAAAGTATTTGTCCCACTCCCTCTTAAACTGGTATGCAAATATCTGTAGCATGGTCTTTAGTGTAGAGTTTAACCTCTCAACAAGACCATTAGTCTGGGGATGGTAGGGGGTGGTCTTTAGGTGCTTCACCCCACAGTACTTACACAGACAAGCTAGCAGGTCTGACATGAAATAGACACCTCTATCAGTCAGTATTTTTTGGAAACCTACCCTGCTGAAAATCTCTAACAAAGCATGTGCACCTCTTCTGCCTTGATGGAGGACAGGGCTGGGCTGCCACTTCAGGGTATCTGGTAGCATAATCTACTACCACTAGGATATACTTCTTCCCCTGTGGAACTTGGGGTACTCAAAGGCCTCACAATATCCATAGTTACCTTTTAAAATGGCTCCTTAATCACAGACAAAGGCATCAAAAGAGCTTTCACCTTGTCTCCTGCCTTGCCTACTTTGTTACACTGCTCACAGGTCCTGCAGTACCCTGTTCCATCCCTGGAAATCCCAAGCCAATGAAAGTTCTGCATAATACATCTGTTTGTATGCTTTATGCCCATATGCCCTGCAAAGGAAATATCATGGGCTATGGCTAGAAGTGCCAGAAAGTAGGCTGTGGGCACTACCACCAGCTGTATTCTCACCCCGTCTAGCCTTCCCACAGGGGTCCACTCTCTGTACAGTATCCCTTTGTCCCAGTATACAGATTCCTCCTTCCCTTGAGAACCAGGTGCCTCACTAGCTGCCTCCCTCAGGCCTTGTAATGTAGGGTCTGAGAGCTGAGGCTTTCTCAACTCTCTCTTTGTAACCCTTTCTAACTCCACTTCTGCAGAAAGTCTGGTATTTTCAGACAGCAGTGCCTCACTGTCAGCCTGGGTACCTCTACCCACCTCTGCCCTTGCAGTCACTCTGTGCAAGGGAACATCAGTACTCACAAGCAGCTGTGGCTCACCTTCAGTCTCACTGCTCCAGGGTAGCTCCTTCTCTGAAGTAACCACCACACCAGTCCTGGTTTTAAGTCTGCCATCTGTCTGTCCCCCCGAGGCTACCAGACCCACATGCTTGTCTCCAAGCCTGACTGCATGTAACTGCATGCACACAAGGTACTGTATTATCAAAATCATTCCCTATCAGGATATCTGCAGGGATATCCTCAAACACACCTACTTGCTGGCTTCCTTTTCCACCCTCCTGGTCAAGGTGAATCCTAGCCAAAAGTATTTGGAATGGGGTCCCTCCTTAAGCTCTGACTGGAGTAGATTGACCAAGCAAGTAGTGCTCCTCTTTAATCATTGCAAGCTTCACAACTGTTAGGTCAGAGACTATGTCTCTCTTAGCGGTGGCCTGTTTCCCATTTACTTAGATAGGATGTAACCTCCTTTGGTAGTTTGGTACCCTTGTTGTCTCCAGATAACTCACTGCTGGCATTCTGTCATTCCCACTTACTGCCTCTCCCACCTTTTGTTCCCCACTTCGCCTCCATGGCATCTGTATGATACATGGTTCCACTGGTTGCATTTAAAACATTTAACCTTTGGTCCTGGATATGCACCTAGACTAGTGGCTTCCCCTGCTACTAGTGGACTCTGATGGGGTGGTTTAGGCTTCCCACCATGGGTTCCCTTAGACTCATGAGCAGCACTGGGTATCCCTTTCCTGTGCAGTGATGCCCTGCTTGCTAGGTATAGGTTTCCCTTTCTCCACAACTCATCTGCAGTGTTACATTCCCTATCTGCTAATCAGATTCTCATGTCTTCAGGCAGTGCTAAGAGCTTGTTTCCTCATCAAAAGGTCTGCCAGTCCTTCAAAAGTGGTGACCTGATGCCCACTCAACCATCTATGAAAATGAGTGCTTAACTTAGCAATATATTCACACACACTTTCATCTGCCTTGCATCTTATGCTCACAAAACTTTTTCCTGTAAGCTTCAGGTGTTAACTTAAAACATTCTAACAAACAATTTTTAACAGTATTATAATTTAAGCAATCAGTATCAGACAATTTAGAAATAGCAGTTACAGCTTTACCATGGAGTAAGGGGGTCAGGAACTGTACATAGAGCCCTTGGTCAACATTTTACTGTTTACATATCCTTTCAAACATATGAATGAAACTGTCAAAATTATCACCCTCTGTAAATTGTGGCAGAAATTTACTGAACTTTGTGGCTTCTGGGGTTCAATTATTCCCTTCCCCATTACCTCCATGACCCTACAAAGAGACAGCATCTCCTTCGAATGTTCCTCTGCCTCTCATTCTCTTCAGCTTCCAGACATCTCAGTCTGTCTGCTAATTCTAGTGCCATTTGTTTCTCCTTTTCTTCAGCCTCCAAATGCCACAGTCTCTCTGCTGATTTTAGTTCTGTTTGGACTCCATTTCAAGTACTTTTAACTCCAGATGGATTTTTAAGTCCTCTGTGGAAAGGTTGAACTGTCCATTTTCTGAGAGTTGTACTTCTCTATGGCCAAACTGGTTGTCCTCCTGTTTGCTGGTCTCTGATGCAACTTTGCCCAAGGCTGCAATAATTTCTGCTTTAGTCAGGTTTCCATGCACCATTCCTTTGGCCTGGCACATCTCAGCCAACTGGCTCCTTTTCAGCTTTCCATACTCCTCTGCTGATATCCTTGCCTGCTTTCTTTGACTAACTAAGCTAACAAAAAATAAACAAAACTGTTGTGATATGAAAATATTCACTGTGCAGCTGATTGAGAGTACAAACACCTTCTTCAGTGACCATTGTTTACACTCTACAGGAATTCAATATTCACACCACTGAATCCTAATATGTGGATATCCCACCACTGCCAACCAATTAATATGCAATGCCCCACCACTGGCCCAGTAATCAAGGAGCCTCAATCCTCACCACTGGCAACAGTGGTGGATGTACACACTGGGAGGATGACAAGTACACACACAGTAAAGTGCATTTTCCCTTAAGAGCACACAAGACCACAGTCAGTCTGGGGATGGTGTCTCTCTCTTTCTCCAGATCCCCAGTAAGACTCCCCACTGGCAGAACTACAGAGCTGAGATCTCAGCTGAGTGACACACAAACCAAGTCAAAAGCACAAAAACTAAATACCAAAAGTAAACCCAAATCCAGGAGCTGGCAGGGCAAAGCTAACCACAGTGGTGTAATCCAAGGCACAGTCCAATATACAGTCACAAAGAAGTTACAGAGACTGGTTGAACACCAGAAACACTTTATTCAGCTATAACGGTAAGCGCTTTCTTCTCTGTTAGTTCAGAGACAGTACAGGAGGCACACAATATATACACCCAACCCCAATTAAAACTCATGCAAGACAATTAAACCAATTAGTCCTGCAGGAGCCTTATACCCCATCTAAAAATTCTTATTTTAAAAGTTTTTTATATCATCCCTGCAAAATATGCAAAAAGAAAAAAACATCCATCAGTCAGCCCTCCTAATAAAGGCAAGTCCAATGGTATATAATAATAACCCACTCAAAAAAAAATATTAATTAAAACCTAGCACAGGATTATCAGTTACTTGACATGTAATAAAATGCATTTTATACATCCAAAAAGAAATAAAAATACAAGTAAAATATACAAATAAAAGATCACAGGGAGTCAGATACGGCAGTCAACTTTCCAGAGCCCTCAACTTTAAAAAAACAGGCTAAAGAAAACGTCATTCAAGCCTGGCAAGCAAGTTGTATTCAATCTTAACTGCCATAATGTCTCAATTTTTTCCACTTGCAAGGGACATGGACCTCCCCCTCAGATCCCTCCTTAGCATGTCAATAATGACAAGCTTAAAAAAAAAGTGACATTCATGATCAATGCGGTGCCTAGCTAGGGCATTAGTTTTATTTTTCAACCTGATGTCCCTCACATGCTCATAGATTCTATTCCTGGGTTTCCTCTCAGTTTTCCCTACATAGAAGCTGGGGAATTGCATATAGACTGCACAATATACCACCCTCTCAGACTGACAAGTAAACCTACCCCCAAGTCTGAGAAGTTGGCCATTAATGGTCACCATTGACCCTTCCAAGATATATCCACACTGACTGCAGGCCCCACATTTTCTCACAGTGCCTTTTACTGACTCACCTTTATAATTTTCAAGTAGATTTTTCAAACATCTGCCCTTCCTATAATCAATAACCAGGGCATTACTAATACATTTCCTCATCTCTTCACAAGAGGACAAGATGACACCATATTTAAATAAAATATCAACAGTTTGCTGACTGTCAAAGCTGAAAGTTGTGTTAAAGGCTGACTTAAAATTTCTTTCATTACCAACATCCAGTTTACTACTCCTAACTATACAAATAGATACCTCCAGAGGTTCAGTATCTGAACACATTGGTTCAACACGGTCATGGGTTACTCTGTCCCTAGATAGAATAGCTCTAAAATGACCCCTTTCCCTCTTGTTAACAACCTCCATCATAATGGCCTACATTATAGTAGGGGGATACCCTCTTCTCAAAACATAGCCTTCAGGGTATCACACTCATTCAAGAATGACTCAAGGAGTGACATCTCAGCTGAGTGGCTAAGCCAAGACTTCCAGCACCCTCTCTGTCCAACCAGTGTTTCATGTTCCTGCCAAAATAGCCGACACACACACTCTTTGAGATTTGATTTTCACACACACACACACACACACACACACACACACACACACACACACACACACACACACACACTTCTGGGAAAGGCTGGCACAGGTTTACTAGCTATGCCCCCTTTTGCCCAGACTATAAGGTAGTTATCACTGCCACCAGACAACTCTTATCAGTTACTTTAAGGCCCTTAGCAAAGTGTGTCCAATCCTACTGTGTAATGTTACAATTAATCTTAATGGTAGTTTGACCAAGAACAAGGCTGTTGGGAGTGGCCCACACAGTGTCATCAAATAAAAATGCAAGTACAGTAAAAGCTTAAATATCTCTAGGCAGACCAACCACTATTGAAAGGTTTAAATGTATTTAATAATAAATAATAAAAGAACAAGAAAATACTCATTAAATCATCACAGTAATTTCAGAGTTCAAAATCACAGGAAATATTTAATACAACATTGCAGAACAGTCTCAAATAAATACAGAAAACATCTAAGCTATACTTCACTATATTCCTAACTGTATCTAAGAGATATTACTGTACCTTAGTTATCTTACCTACAGAGCAAGGCAAAACAGATATGGTGAGTGGGTCTTTCTAGACGATGCTGTCAGTTCAAAGACAAAATACAAAATGCACTGTCTCTCTCAGAGCTTCTTAAATTAATATCAAATTTACTGCTGGGTTAGCTTGCAGGATGACATCACTTCTTGTCATCTGACCTTACTTCCCAAGCTAAACACCCATTGATGGAAACTGCCAGCATTTACCATCTCCCTGTGAAAAATACATAACCCTCAGATCTTTGCAGCTGCTGGAAGACATAAAACAATAAAACACTTACAAGACAATGTAGAAGGCTCCCTAGTTTTAGACATGCTGTTTCCTTGCTACATTGAAACCATCTTTTATGGTGCAGTTATAAAATAATTTAATTTCAACCATTTTTCTGAAGTTTTGCAAGTTAACATTCTATGTTCCAATTTCTACTGTTAAACTATATACATTTACACAGTTACGATCGTGTATATACATTTCTGTTCTTTTCCAGTAGGGTACACTGTGGATACATCTTTAAGCCCAGTACTTTACAAACCCTTTCAACACACACTTCTGCCCCAGCAGTTTGTGAATCATGTTGATAGTCACAAATGACAAATAATTATTTATAGAATTCCAGACCTCTTTTTTTTTACAGGGCGGCATAGAAACTTTGAATGATCTGATCTCACCAGATAAGAACTTACTGTGGGAGTGTGCAGTGGCACTCATGTTGGTGAGAACCAAGTCCAGAATTTTGTCTCCCCTTGTGGGGGATGAGAGGAGCTGGTCTAGTGCATTAGAATTGATGAAGTCAAAGAGTTATTTGGTGAGTGGATTAGTGCAGGAATAGTTCACCCAGTCTATGGTGGGGTAGTTGAAGTCACCAATGATCAAGGTGTTAGGGGGTACCTTAATTGAGTCAAGTAGGTCCAGGTAGGAGGAGTCGGTGTCCTGAGACATGGGAGGGGGGTCTATAGCTGGCTATAACTTGGATGAGTGCCTTGTCAGCTGTCAGATGCACTTGGAGTAGTTTTAGTGTGTCATGCTGGCAAACTATACTGGAGGTGTGCTTGTCTTTAATGAAGATAGAGACTCCACCATCTTTAGTCTTCCCCATCTCATTTTGAGGTCAGAATGTGTGGAATAAGGTATAGCCTGATAAGGGAGGGGTGCTCTCCACAGCATTGAACCAACTTTCTGTGACTGCACAGATGTCGGCATCTTCTATTGTGAGGAGAGCCTCTAGTGAGTGCACTTTTAGGTTAAAGGACAGATATTTTATGTTGGAAGATTTGTCTTTGGAACATTGCCTAGAAAGGCACAATGGTGGAGGAAAGTGCCTTGGCCAGAATTCTGAATTCCAGGGGTGACAGGTGGAGGCCATCTCTGGCAAAGCATTGAGGCCTGTCGCCATGTCATCCCAGGCAGACAGATAGTGGATCCCCTTGGAATGATACCAGAAACTAAGCCAATTGTTGAAGTCAATTATTTTTTGTTGGTATTGAGGTATTATTCTTGGTGAAGGTAGAATGCTGCTTGGGGATAGGGTCATAACTGCTTGGGACACATACTCTGAGAGCTCAATCATGTATATCTTCATATAGTCCAGGGAGGTGCGTCTCAAGTCATTCACACCAACATAGACAATGACATAGTCATTCTTGTACCTGTTGTTGATAGACTTAAGAGCGTGCATGATATGGCAGAATCTGGCACCTGACAGACAACTGACCATGACCTTCTCCTTGTTGACCCTGGGGAGGGGGACATCTGTGTGTCTCACAAATGAGTCACCAATGACTAGTATGTTTGGTTTATTGTTATGCCTTATTGGCTGCGTTGGTTTGTTTTTATGCCTTATGAGCTATGTTGTGAGACACTAGTGTATTGTCGGCTGTGTGTGATGTGTTTGGTGTTGTGTTTGGAATGTTTGTGAGTGTGTTTTGAAGGTCTCTGGTGGTTAGGTTTTATTCAGGACCTCTGCATAGGTGGCTGTGTGTTGTTTTTGGCTATGTGATATGGGTGGTGTGTTTTTTGTGCTGTCAATCTCCTCTTTCTCAGGAGTACTGACTGTGGCATGACAGAGAGTGTATTTCAGGTTACTGATGTAGATGCATTTCTCGCAAGTATGTGCTAGGAGAAGAGGGCTGTCAGTGAACATGAGGCAGTTGCTACACTGTCTCAGTATGCCCATGTCAACCAGGCTGGCAGGAGAAACTGATGGGAATTGTCCATAGTGTTCTGAATGCTTGAGTGGACCTCTGGAGAGAGGATTTTGATATGGGTTTGTCCACAAGAGTGTAGACCACAAAAACCTTCTTAAATGTAAAATAACTGGCCTGAAGCCCAAGTGCTAAAACCAAAACTAAGAGGCTTAGAATAACAAATAAATTTAATAAGGCTACTAACAAGCAGTAATAAATGCAGCAGAATAAAAGCACTTGAATGCTTAAGAGCAAGCAGCTAATCAAAGTAGTGTATTAAAGTAGGAAGAACACAATTACAGTAAAAGCAGCTGAATAAAGTGTAATTTCTTTTTTTTTTTTTTGTTAAGTGGAGAGGGAGGAAACTGAAAACAATTCAACATTAAGAAACTAATAGGCTGGACTTCCCAAATGCTCTCTCTCTGTACACAGTAAAATGAGGTAATGAGATGGGACTGGGAGGAGTGTCCAAAATCAAAGAAGCAAGGGGATAATCTTTCCCAAATGATCTTACTCTACTCACTAAAGTGCGCAAATGAGATGGGACTGGGAGGAGTGTTCAAAGTCGAATTTACAGCAGGGGCAGCAATTCCAAAGCCACCAAGTTTGAGAATACAGCAACACTTGGGCATGAGGTTGAGGGAAAAATAAATTACAGACAGAGACCAGCAATATTCAACCAAGCAAATAAATATCACTGAAACAGATCAAGTGCAAAAAAGTATACTTATATCAGCTTTGTGTCTCGAGATGGTTATAGAATCAGTCACAGCCAGCTGCCAAGGAAGCAGCTCTGATACTCAGTAAATTCTCACAGAAATGTAACTCTTTACAGTCTAGTACTTCAAGGGAAACACTATTAAAATAGCTTTATATAGGATTATGAAGTAAATCAAAATTATGAAGTAAATCAAAAGATCTTCTAAACACCTCTTCAGAACCATCTATTAGTTATATACACTTCCATAGTTCTGGAGATGTGAACTTCTTTGGAAAAAGTATGCAAACCAATTCCAGTTACCAAAACTCAGACTTCCATATTTGGGCTTTATTCCCTGTCATCACTAGCTTGTACAACACATTTCTCTGTCCTTACCATTCTGCTTCAGACTTAACTGAACTGCTTCACATAAAAACTCTGCTTTAAAGTCATGGCCTCAATCCCATTATGAGTTTCCTTTTGACTGTCCTTCCCCAGTTTGGTCTTACTTAGACATTTTTTTATGGTTGAGGGGGGTAAGCTACACTTCAGTTAACCTTTCCCCAAGGAAAACTAGTCACTAGTCCTGCTTTCTGCCTATAATGTTGTTTCAATACAGTCATTAAGTTGTGAGCTGTTGTTCCCCTGCTTATCCTGTTATTATCAGTTTCCCACTTAGCTACCCCAACTTTCCTATTTTTCTACCCTCTTCCTCTCCTTGCCTACATCTGTTACTGTCAAGCTTCCCACCAGTTGGGCACATGCTTTTCTTATGTCCACTTGGCCCACTCTTTCTTCCAACTGGATATGATCGCATTCTTGAGCCTCTATATGGATCCCACCCCCGCAAATACTTCTGCTTGCTTCTTTCTTTCTTTCTTTCTTTCTGTGTATCATTTCAGTCTAATAGCTACTTTTCTGTACACTATTGTACCCTGTCTTGACCTAAACCTCAGAACAAAACCTCTTGTGGTCTGCAAACTTGCTTTTCACAAATGGCTTCTACTTCTTCCTACAAGAATCCAACAAGCTTCTTACTTCTATGCAGTCTCCATACATGAGACTTTCTTGCCATAGCTCTACACCAATGTCAGCATAAAATTGTATCTATCCATCCCCAGGGCTTTCATTTCTTGGAAATGAGGTACCAATAGTTGATGATCTCCAACTTTTTCCAAATCAGGGATAACTCCATTAATATTTCTTCTTTCTTCCCACCTATCAACATTTTGTCATCCTTCCCACTTTTGCTCACATATTTCCCTTGATCTCTCGAAATATTCTCCTGTTTTTTCTAAACATCTATAAATAAAAATTAACACCCTTGGTATGTCTTTCCTCTAGTGACATACTGCAAATATTGCTCTGCACATCTGCAGCTGACAATCCCTACCCTCTTTTTCTAATTCGTCTTTCGACAGTCCTTTCCTAAAAGTGAAATACTGCAATTAACAACCCCCAAAGTAAAACTTAATTTCACAACTTTTTGAAAGACTGACCTATTCTCAGGTTCATTTACGTGTCATATCTTCCTCTCACACTATAGTCCATTTGCCCCAAGTTCTCAATCTATCCTTCAGAACTTCCTCCACCAAGGTTCTTTTCCACCAAATATAACCACAAATGCTCTCTACTGATAGTCATTTGGTATTCCCCTTTCTCATGTTCCCTACATATTCCATATGTTTCTATGCCCATCTTCTCTTGTATCCTACCCCAAGTCTCCTTTTCTCAGTTTAGCCTCAGTGAAGCATTCTATACTATCACTCAGTGCAGGTTTTCTAGATTTGTTACTGAAACACACCTTAAAACTCCAGGATTCCACATCCACAACTCAGCCTGTGTGTTACCAAATTAGCCTGTCTAAATCTTTTACTTTTCCTCCGCAGAAATACCTCATGCATTTCATCCAACTTCTTTACTTTTCCTTTACCAAGGCTGATAGAAGTATGTCTGGCTGAATACAATATATGTGGAAATACCAACATTTTCAGAATTACACTGACCCTTTATTCTCACATCTCAAACAATTTACCAGCTCAGTTCCTGAACTTTTTTAGCTCTTATCTACAATATCCTTTACAGTTGTGTACATACCCAACTCTAAATGGTTGATTCCCTCCATTTTGTATCAGTGGTAGCTCCAGTCTTTTTTGCCTATCCCTCAAACAGAACAATTACAAATATCTGAAAGTTACCTTCTTCTCCAAACTGCTCCCTGAATAATTTAAATTGTTGCAGCACTCCAGTAACTTGCTTTCAGTGTCCTACAGTAGCAGCATGCAGTTATATGCAAGTAGATTAATACTTTCCTGTTCTGACCCCTTTCCTTCCAGCACTTTCTTACTTAAACATCTCCTGATACTTTGTAATAACATCTCAGTAATCTGCAGGAGCAGAGGGAATCCCTGCTATGCAATAAAGTACCATATTTCTCTAAAAAAAAAAACTTCCTTGGGCCCCAGTTCTTTTAAAATGTTCTCTAAGAATGTCCATCTCACAGCCTAAAATACTTTTTCATTTCAAAACACACAGCTGCTGCCTTCCTCCCTCCCCTGTTTTTCATCTTTTTCCACAAAATCCAATAACAATTACCAGTAGTCTTCCAATCTTCATCCTTTAAGAATCAAACTGTAAAAATCTGTTCCTTTAATCTAATAACCAGTAGTCATAAGTAGATATTTGCTTCTATATTTACTGAATACATTGTCAAATAGTTAATGAGATTGTCACTCCCTTGATAATCTCTGAGAATAAACTCTACAGAGACATCCCTCTGCAATGATGCTACACTATCCCCTCTAAATACTGCATTGTAGACTCCAGCTAACTCACTGAATTTTTTTCCTGCTGTTTTTAAAAATCTGCAATATACCCATCCCCCCAACCAGTTTACTTAAAGTTGGTTATAGAATTCAACACCTTTCTCTCTGACATTTCTTTCTATAATCCTTTCTTTCTTCATTTCTAAGAAACAACACCTCCCACAGTCTTCTAACCTCACTCTAGTCTCACAGCCAACCCACCTGTAGCACTGGCATATGATTTTCCATAAAAGGCCTAAAAAATTATTTTATTTCTTTATCCGCCTCTTGCCCCCCCACCCAATCTACCATGTATTGCACTCTTGCCTTTTTCCTTCCACCTGTTAGTCAAAAAGCTAACAACTTCACCTCAACATTACTTAGGACCCTTTAACATGTCCTTCCCCTCCCAGTTTCCACCATGTTCCTTTTCAAGTTAACATCCTTCAACCTCTACTGTAAATAAACCTCTTTCCTTACCCCTGGTTCACATTATCCTTCTACAGTCTATGCATCCTTCTGCAGTTCTCATAAGTCTTTATCTAATTAATGTTCTGCTTCTCTCCTCTGCTGATTAAATCTTTATCCATAACCCCCATGTCTATTCCACTTTCCATCCTGCAACGGTTCAATTCTTTGTTCTCACCTACTGTAATTTACCTTGAAAGTATGCCATCCAACCTTAACTCACAAGTTCTGATTCCACTGTGCCCCCCATTTTGTCACTAAGATTATATGATCTGCAAACCTTCCTGTCTCACTGTAATATCATGTACCTCCTTCCACTGGTTTTTATTCAAAATATTTTATTCTATTATTTTGGATGGCTCTAGTCATCAAACTGGCAATAGGTTTGTCTTTCCTTTCAGATTTCTAACATTGCCTTCAGCTGTTTTCTGCATTTTGCATATTATTCCCGGCAACCACATCATTTATTTTTGGCATCCCCTCTGGATCCATTAAAATCCCTACAGACCACAACAATTTCTAATTAGTATAGGCCTAGCTCACTCACAGTGTATCCACATAACAGTCCCAGTGTCAGATCATGTATTTCCACTGTACACTTAGCAATTGCCTCACTTCACTCCAATTCTGTTTTTTAACAAAAATATTTTTACTGATTTTTAAACAGCAGAAGAACAAAGATATTAATACTGAACACAAATGATTAATGAGCAACTTCTGATACAAATAACAAATATGCGCAATTATAAACACACAACAATCAAACAAACAAATGAACAAAATGGACAATGATCCTTCTACTGAATAAGATAATTTTTTAAAAATAAATAAAATTAACCAGGAAGCATTCACTGCATTAAAGTAAACTATCTTTGCAAAAGAGAATTTCCTGATAAAATAAAAATGTACCTTGGACAAGGAGCCTGTAAATGGGAAATTTAAAAATATAAACCACATTAATGGTTAATAATTGAGTTTCTGAGAAGATTTAACAATCAAAAATATATTTTTTATTTGTTTGTTAATACTTAGGCCATTAAATATTTTGTTAAATTATTCTTCTCCATCTCTATGACCTAATCCCTTACCTAGTTAAATAATACAGCTACCCATTCCTTCCTGTCACTACAGTGTACTCTAATCCTGTTACCTTATAACTACAGACCTCTCACTTTATTGTCTTCTTTCTCATCCACTTCTTTTCTTGAAATGATGTTCCTTCCAGCTTTAATCTTCCACAACATATCACCAGATAAGACCTCTTAATAGGATTATTTATGCACCCTACATTCCACAATCATTATAATAGTTCTCCTGAAGAGCTAGACCCAATAAGTCTTTGATCAACCTCCTGTGCTCCCCATAGACCCCTCCCCCCAGGAGCCCAGCACTGTCCACCCTCAATCAGTTCCTCCTTACAGTCCTACCCTATTTACTGCTTTTACTGTCTTTGTCCCTTACCCTTCTCAATTAATAGCCCCCAGTACAGAAGGACACCTCACTCTCAAGTCCACCTCCACCCCTTATCTCATCTCTATTGAAAACTTGACCTAGTATCCTCCTCTATCCATTGCCCTCACTTTACCATAAGTACCCCTCCTCCTCCCATGACTAACTTCACAAAATATCCTGATAACACTTTGTTCTCTCTCCTGTATGCCTCATAAGATCTAGAGGTAACCTAAACTCCTGCTTAATCCTATGATATTATCACTTTTATATATCTGTCTCCTTATTCTGCAATTGTCCACCATGTTACAGCCAGCCTATGAGAGTTAATCCAGCTATTAAGCCATCTTCCATGCAAATTTATACTACTGCATCCAAGTATATTTTTCTCAAGGGGGAGAATCTAATATTCATGGCTAATTAATCCTCATATCAGCTATTAATTTCCTTCTCCTGACACTTACACAACATATACTAACAATAACAACATGACGGTACACAACATTCATATGAAAACACTCAAGCCATTAATCTTTTTAACTGCAATGTCTACTGAACAGACTTGTACCTTACCAACCTCTCCTCCTAAATTTCTTTTCTGGAATTAACCCTTAACTGCCATGAATTATCCCTTTTTAAAGTGCTGACACATCAGTGGAAAATATTTCAAAAAATCCAAAGATGTAACCCACTCTCCTACACCCATGCAGATAGAACAAAACCAGAATAGAAAGCCTCACAGCTATCCTCCTAAAGTGCAACCATTTGTAGTATTACTGAAAATGTGAGACATTTGAATAAATGTTCAAGCACTTGCCAGTGAAACATATGAATAAATATCCAAGCACCCAGCCAAAAACAGACAAAATGACGACACTAGCCTAATTGTAATCAAGAAAGCTGCTTTCCATTCTGCATTGATTTCAGCTTAGAAAGAAAAAATGTAAAATCACTGTAAATTAGCAGATGGAGTTCAGAAAAGTTGAAAAACAAATACTAATATCATCAATCACAATGTCAACTTACACAAATTAATTCCCACAGGACATCCATTAATTAAAAGTTACAGTGAAATTTTCCGACCCGAGTAAAAACAAAATTGTCATGTACCTTCTTCTGCCAGAAACATATATGAGTAGATTCTTCATCCATCAGACAGATATATACACCAGTGCAAATGTCACTATATCGCTGTTATCCTCATGCAGTTACTGTGTCCCTCAATGTTCCTGGAATCTATTATTTATATCAACCTTTAACCTATTCCATATTTCAGGTCAATGTCTTTTACATGAGTACTAACAGATACACAGGTACACAGAGTCTAGTTCAGCTGAAACATTATCTAGAAATCACTTCCTGTTTAATGTCATCTGCTACTCATTCTAAATGTGACAGTTATCCTCATCTTGGGCATGAAATGCACATTTAAGGTATAAAACATGTCAAAATGTCTTTGCATGCCCTTCATATCAAAACAAAATGGAACTTACAGGCAACCTCTGTCAGCCATATCAGTTTCCTAAATGCCTGCATGATCAACTTTGCTTGTGCGTCCATACTGGTCAGCTAACCTCTGAGATTTTTTTTCCTTAAACTATCTTTCATGATGTGTCAAATAAAATGATAACATAGTCAGTAACTATGCATGTGTGATTTAAATGAAAGTAACATGTTTCAAATGGCCTTATCAGCACTTCTGAGGAATTTGTAACTAATATTCAAGATGAACACAATTTACATGTAACATTTCAGATTATTTGCACTGTGTACAAGGCTTGTCATATATTATTGTATGTGATTTAGAAAAAGCTATATAAAATGCCATTAACATGCAAATTACGTTATATCTCTGTCACAGAGTCACTGGATGCAAAATATCATGGCGGTCTTCTCCTTTCTCCCCTATAACCTGATGTAGTGGTAGTTTTGTGTAACTTTTTTCAGCAGCAACAACTCAGGAAATTTAGTAGCAAGGTTCTGTAGCACAGTCCAGAATGAACACTGTTCCACTCACACTTTGTCAAATATAAGATTCACCGTGACTCATACCACCTGAAGAACAGAAAATGAAATATGTAACATATGACTTCCCTTATGGCACTTGCAACTAATACTGTGCTCTATAGACTGTGTAACTAGATAAATAGGATGTTCAATGCTAAATGTGAGGTGTGTGTGTGTGTGTGTGTGTGTGTGTGTGTGTGTGTGTGTGTGTGTGTGTGTGTGTGTGTGTGTGTGTGTGTGTGTGTGTGTGTGTGTGTGTGTGTAAATCTTTGTGTTGCATCTGTTTGTTTCACTCCACCTGTACAAAGAAGCCAGTCACAAACAGAGTCCTTCAGGGATCGATCCTGAGACTGCTCCTTTTTGGGATTTATTTCTTTGAAGTCAAGGCCAATGTCAATGGCCTCTGGCTGAGTAAATTTGCAGATGATTGCAAATTAGGAGCTGTCATTGAATCCCCACGGACATAGATGTTCTCCATGTAGGATTGAAACAGACAAACAACTGGTGTAGGCTAGTGTGATGTATACGACCCATCAACACAAATGGAGTGGAGAAGCTTGGTCCTGAATGCAATTGTCTTGTATTAGTTTAAGTATAACTTAGACAATTGGATGGAGAACAGGAAATTCTTCCCTGGTTGGGCACCTATGTCTTTAATGGACACAGGCAGCCTGTAAATGGTTCATCTCCCAGGTCCCTTCTTGTAAATGTTTCATCTCACAAGTCCCTGCAGTCCCTGCTTACACTTAACAAGCATACCAGAACTTGTCAGAGATTTGAGATACATGGTTAGGCTTAAAAAAGCCCTTGTGGTTGTTAGCCTAGTAAACACCTATGAAACTATGAACCTATAAGAGAGGAAATTGGAAAGGGAGTGAAAGAGAAAACATTAATCAACAATGTGTTACTAAATAAAACATTTATTTTCGAACTATAGCTTGTGCCTTCAGCGTGCTTTCATCTGGCCTATCATTCCTTCCACCACAGCTCCTTCTGAGCCCATCATCTGATATCTGCGCTTAGATGCACTGATGCCTTTGTCTTTTTTGTTAGTCTTCTAGTACTCTCTGGTTCTGTTTTGTTTCCCACACTAAACACTGCCACTAGCTCTACCCTCATTGTAGGTTGTATAATTCCAAGCTTTCAAGGATCTAGCGTTTGAACATCTGCTGCAGGTTTTGAGGTGATGGTCACTATAATTTCCCCAACAAATATCTCTGACTAGTGATGCATTTTCTCCATTTACCTACCATATTGCAAGGCTCATTCTCTAGTTTCCATACTATGTATGTCTACCTTCTCCATTTTGGTAAGAATAAAGCATCCTTCTACCTCTCCTTCTGCAGAAAGACTCTTCACTTACATTTCAGCATTTAATGACATTAGCTGAATTCCATCTGGCAGTCAAGTTAGTGGGGTTATGCCCATACATGCGACCTTTTAAGCAGTTCCCAGTTCTGTTCTATAATTCACTCTACACCAGTAACAGAACATTGTATATACCAGTTTCATTAGTGCATCTAATTCTTGAATATCCTACATGACATGATTAAATTTTCTGTACCTCCAGTGTTTGCATTTTTTCAGAAGCTTCCTGTAGTCCCACAATGTGCCCAGTAATGACTCCTTCTGCAATTCATATGGAGTTGCATGTATTGGTACCATATCTAAATATGACTGTAGATGTTTTTTATAAGACCCGTTGCTCCTATTACTATTAGAACTGTCTGGGTATCTTCCTTCCTCATTGCTCTCATTTCTGCCTGCAAATCCTGATATTTTCTAACTTTGTGTTTCTCTGTATGCAAGACACTGTAGTTACTGGGTGTGGTGATTTCAATGATCAATGCTACTTTTGTCTTCTTTTCTTGGACCACTATATCCGGTTTTCTAGAATCTGTCTTTTGAACTGTTGGTAATGTTTGATCCCATGTGATGTAGACTTCATCATTTTCTGTGATGCTCTGTGGCTCATCTTTCCTGGGTTTTTCAGCCACTTCAGTACCATAATGTTTGCACAATCCCCACTGCAACAGTCTTGCCACATTATTATGCCTTTCAGTATACAGTCCTTCTGCTATTAGTATGTTGCAACGAGGTGTGCAACTGCTTCCAATTCTGCTTTAAAAAAAACCTACATTTGTCTGTTTCTCCCACATGTTCAATGGACTTTGTAAACCAACGTGTACTTAGCCACTGTCTTGTGCTGCCAATATTTACCTTTCATCTCTTGGTTTGAAGTCACCTCTCCTTAACCATTCCTGCATTTGTTCCTGATCAACATGAAGTCCTTCCAGAAGTTTTCTGTACTTGCAATTATATTTATGCATTTTCCACATTTCTTGCCTTCTCATCTGGTCCTTCACCTTATATTCTTTCTTTTGTTTTTTGGCACATTTAGATGCTGATTGAGTTTTATCAACTTGTGGTTTTGCTTTCCATTCCTGCTTGATGCCGATATGCTTCTGCTAGCCTAAGCAGGGAAGTAATCTTAGATTTATTCTCCTCATGTTTAAAAACTTTCACTACATTCAGGTCTTGAGGTCAGCAGATATGTGTGGAGTCCCAAGATTGCAGATCTATACATGTAATCAATTTCAAGGAAACCCATCCCTCCTTCAGAACAGGGAATATATAATCTTGGTATGCACTGATTTTTATAAGTTGTTTGGTGAGCATGAAGCATCCTTCTTCTTTTCCTATCTAATCTAGCCAACATGTTTTGGAGCCAGTCAATCACTCCAAAATGGTAAGTTAGTAGAGGAAGAGCAAATTGGTTTATAGCTTGGATTTTGTTCCTAGATGTCAATGATGGTTTCAGGATTAATTTAAGTCTTCTAAAGTTTTCCTTACTAAGTTTTATTCGCATTTGTTCATGTTTTATTTTTGATCCTTCATCAGTTCCCAAATATTTATACACTCCCTCTTGCACAAGCTTTTATATCACATTCTTGTCCCAAACTGATGTTTTCTTGTGCTGCAGTATTCCTGCTTTAAAGGTTGCTTTTGCACATTTATCAAGACCAAATGACATCCTTATATCATCTGAAAAAGATTTGACAACTTGCAGTTGTCCTTTCAGTTCCTCATCTGATGAGCTATACAGTTTTAAATCATCGACAAAGAGAAGATGAGAAGTCTTTAGACTTTATTGTTTTCTAGAAGCCAAATTATAGCCATGGCTTAAGCTGTTAAGTAGACAACTTAATGGGTTAAGGGCAAGGCAGAATAACATGGTGACAGAGAGTCACCCCTGAAATATCCATCTTTGAATTTTTATCCCTGGAGTAATACTTTGTCCTGTATCATAGCTTAATTGCAAAGTGGTCTGCCACTGTTTCATGGTCACTGTAATGTAGTCAGTCAGTGTAGGGTGTATCCTATACATTTTTAAGCCGTCTTTTATCCATGAATGTGGGATACTATCAAATGCTTTTTTGTAGTCAATCCATGCCATGCATAAATTCTTCACCTTTTTACAGTTCTCCACTATGACTTTATTTCACAACAAATGATCCTTTTTTCCATATGGCTTTCTTTTATTGCCCTTTTGTTCTATTGCCATAAATGAGTTTTTCTTTTAAATGACTATAAACTCTGTCAGCCTCATTTCCAGTGTATAATTTATACGTCATTGGAAGGCAAGTTATTGGCCTATAGTTTTTAGGGTAGCTTGCAGGTTCACTCTTAAGTAGGAGTATTGTTTTTCCTGTTGTTAGCTAGGTTGTTGTCTATTCAGGGTGTGCATATAAACAGTTCTTACTCATGGCTAAATCTTCATGCAAAGATGTTAATACTTTTAAACAGAAGTTAGGTACTGCATCTGGGACTAGGGTTTTCCAATTAGAGGTGTTTCTTAACTTTGTTTCAATCTCTGTGGCTGTTACTTCATCCCTTTTCATATTCTGTATCTTTAAACTTCTTATTCTTTTACTTTTTCTACCCATTTAGCATCTTTGTTATGTTACACAGAATCTTCATAGACACTTCTCCAAAACATATTTATTCCTTCTTTTTTTGTTTTTGGTGGTCTTTAAATTCCTTTTATCTTGCTCCCCAGTTCTCCATAAAACTTTTTGGGTCATCAATAATTTACTTATTTTGTACTTTCACTTTATATTTATCTGTGTAGCTTCTAAGGTTTTCACCTGTTCTGTGATTTTTAGTTTATTTGTATAGTGAATGATAGATCCTGATCTGTTGTAATACTGCACATTGCTTTTATCACGTCTACCTTTCTAAGTATTTTTGTTGATCTGTTCCCTCTTCTATACTCTTCTCACAGTGCCACTTCTTCTCTAAGTTGCTTTATACTTTTCTCTATTCGATACTTCAGTCAGAAAAAGAGAACTGCCACCCCATCTACCTGGAATTTTGGTAAATAATTATATTGTCATTTGTGAATATTAACATGATTCATATACTTGTGTTACAAATGTGTTAGAATTGTATGTTATGTGTATATCAAACTGCTGGTACAGAAGTATGTGTTGAGCAGGGTTTGCACAGTACTGAGCTTAAAAATATAACCACAGTGTACCCTATTGGAATAGAACAGAAATGCTTTTCTGTTTACTAGAAAGGCTCACCCAAACCCTGCTACACTTTGCTGTGAGGGAAGGTTAGTTTGCTTTTTATTTGTTGTATTACTTTATTGCCTTTTTCTATTTTGAATACTGTGATTTGTTTTATTTACCTTGTATTTTGCTTTTAACTGCATATTAAAACTTGAAAAGAGACCACAGCTCTGTCTCTTGTGAGTCAGGCAGAATTGTTTTCCCCACCCTCCCACGTAGTTACTGTAGTGTTCTTAAACACAACTGTCTTTCTAGTTGCCTTCCCCTTATGTAAATTTGACCATACATCTCATTTCCTCTCTCTTTTTACTGGCTTGTGTGAGTAAGCACAAAATTATCATTTTGTGAAATCACTCCCCTTCAACTATTTAAATTTATTGGCCATCCTACTGTATTCCATAGTACCAGAATACAAAAGTGACCACCCCCTTTCAATCTGTCTTGCTGTTTTAAAAATAGTGGCTCTCCACTAAAACTTAACTTTTTAGACAGGTAACACTTAAGTTACCTACATTCACATCTAACTCCTCTAGTGCACACTGCAGTGTTTAGGATTAACCATTTTTTATGTTACCTTTAAGCACCCCTGTGACTAGCACTTGCTTTAAAACCTGCTGGAAAGCACTAGGAAGTCTTAAATTGATACAAGCACTCAACTTTTCCTTGTTAATAAGAAGAAATTAATCATAGGCACTAAGCCTATAATTTCAAAGTACCTTGCTAAGGTAAGGGAAAACAGCTCTTGTACTTTACAAAAAAAAGCACCAAACCAGGCATGTCCAAGGGTCAGTTTCCAGTGATTTCTCCTGTCCACCTGGTGAATCTGGGCATACTGGGGCAATGCAGCAATTGTCTCATGTACACAGACAACCCTCTCCTCCTACCACCCAACACTACAACCTGAGAGAGATGCACTTACATAGCCAAACTGGAAGCAAAGCTGTCTCCACCCAATGTTGTGTGAGACAGTCAAGAGGAGAAGGTTAACACCCACAGTACACCTCAAGCAACACATAGCCCTTCTAAACCCACACCACCAACACCCACACATAGCAACACTAAACCCACATATGTGGAAGCCCTTAACAGTAACCCGCCCAAGCAACAAGGACCTCCGAAGCTGAAACACAAACAAACACCATAGTGTCACATAGCTAACAACACCAGTGTGCTACCCAACAACAGCCCCTAAGGCAAGACAACGTACCCAACACTTTAGTCATAGGTGGCTCTATAGTCAGGCACACTGATGTCCCACTCACCAGGCTGAACAAGGAGAAAATTACAGTCAGCTGACTGTCTGGTGCCAGGATCCACCACATAACGCATGCACTCAAGTCACTCCACAACAAGTACAAATATGACTCTGTTATTGTCCACGTTGGAGTGAATGAGTAGATGCAATTCAAGTAAAACACACATACTTAATTTTAGAATATATACAACTTACAAAAATATATATACAACTTGCAAAAATATATATAAAAAACACTTATATATGTAGATAGATGCTTCTATCTAAAACTAATGTTTAAGCTTCTAAAATTAAGTATGTGTATTTTACTTGAATCAGATCTACTAATTTTATTACTTGATTGATTAATTAATTGGAACAAATTGGTTCTATTCATTCCCATTTAAACACTTGATGCATTTTAAAGTTTTAGTCTGATGAAGCGACAGTATATGTCTGTGAAAACTCTTACTTTTTCTTTTCTTTTTTATTACAGCTAAGTCCTGTGTACATTGGGAGTATTTTGTTTTTTCAATTTTTCTCTTCTGCTCCCAGTCTTATCCTCAAGTTATTTTTATCTGTTACCAAAAGGAAGAAACTGTGGCAGAAAAGAGGAAAATCTCAGGATGCAAAAAACTCCTCTACCAGCCTCAGTAAGAAGCTGAGATCCCTCATAAAATCCTCCAAAGCTAGTTACGGAAATAAAATTACCAAAGATTCCAAAGACAACCACTAGGCATTCTATAGCTATGTCAAGAATTTAAATGGCAATGCTCAGATCTGCTCTGAGCTACAACAGAATGGCATTAAATATACTGATCCCAAGGATATTGACTGATTCAGTGCAAACTTCACCCCCCTCACTCCCTAAAGAGCCCATCTCAATACAGAAAGATTGCCAAATTCCAGTAATAATGGCCACACAGGTAAAAAATGCACTCTCCAAAAGCTAAGAATACAGCATCCATGGGACCAGATGACATCTTGGGCTGTGTACTACATGAACTACAAAATGAACTGGCACCTCACCTAAGTGTCATGTTTAATCATAACCTTACTTCAGGCTTCGTGCCCACTGAGTGGCGCACAGCTACAATTATCCCACTCCACAAGGGGGTGGTCCACCTTGGATCCCAGGAACTACTACCCCATCAGTATGATGAGCCTGATTTGCAAGGCCATAGGTTCATAGGTTCATAGGTTCATACTAGGCTATCTGCCCTAGGGCATGTATAAGCCTAGCCAGAGTTGTGTGGCTTTCACCACCCCTTAGGTTGAAGAATACTATACCCATTAGTTTGCCGTGCCTCTGTCCAGCAGTGATACAGAGATGATCCCTGGGGTAAACCTACGATCTCCCATCCACTGGTCAAGATTCCTCTTGAACAGAGCCAGCGAGGTGCTCTGTCTCACATGGACCGGGATTCTGTTCCACAGCATATGGAGTCTCTGGGTGATGAATCTGTCTGTCCAGCACATCCTATTCATATCCGTGTTGAGGTTTAAGTCTCTTGCTCTTGTGGCTCTGGTGGATTTGGATTTTTTAAGGTGGAGCATGTCCATTAATTCCGGGTTGGACATGGCCTTGTATGTCAGGCACAGGTCACCTCTGAGCAGACGGTATGCGACTGAATAGAGCTGGAGTTTCTTCAGTTGGGCAGCATATGGCATATTTTTGAGCCCCTTTATCCTTTTGGTGAGGAACTTTTGGGGTCTTTCTAATTGCTGCAGGTGTCGGGTAAGATACATTCCGAATGGGGCATTATACTCAATCATTTGTCTGATAAGTGAAGAGTACAGGGGAACAATGACCTCCCTTGATCTGGATGTGAATCCCTTCATAATCAGGTGGGCAATGTAGAAGGTCCTCCTAACCACTTTGGCAATGTGAGTGTCAAAAGAAAGGTTACTGTCAACTTGGGTCCCCAGGTCCCTGATAACCTCTTCTGTGCTTAATGGATTGCCACCTATGTGGTAACTTGGGGTTACCTTGTTTTTACCAAAGGGTATGACTATACATTTTTTGGCGTTTAGCTTAAGGCCATGGCTCTGGCACCAGTTATCTATTTCTATGAGACCTCTCTGAAGGATATCTGTGTCTGATGGATTTTCAACTATGGCGCCCAGTTTGCAGTCATCTGCAAACTTTGCCAGCCACAATCCTCCTATGTTTGCCTGAAAAGTAGATGCCGAATAAGAGGGGGCCCAGGACTGAGCCCTGTGGGACACCGCTTGTGACCGGCTTGGAGTCTGACATGGCACCAGCAACTCTAACCCTGTGGCTTCTGTCCTTGAGCCAGTTTGCAACCCATCTTGTGACATATGGGTTTACATTTAAGCTGGTGAGCTTTTCTATGATACCCGAGTGGGGTATTATGTCGAAAGCTTTTGCAAGGTCAAGGTAGGCTGTGTGAACTGCCTTACCCTCATCAATGGCCTTGGTGACTGTTTCAAAAAAGTCAACCAAGTTCAAGAGGCATGATCTGCCCTTGACAAAGCCAAATTGGGTAGGATCCAATGTCTGTAGGTCCCCTATGTCTTTATTTATGAGTTCCATTATGATCCTCTCCATAGCTTTGCAGACCAGGCTTGTTAAGCTTATGGGGCGGTAATTACCAGGGTCCATAGAAGCACCGCCTTTGTGGAGTGGGACCACAGTTTCCGTACGCCACTCTTTGGGTACGTATCCTGTGGTAAGGCTAATATTAAACAGCAGCCTTATGTGTGGGTTTAATTCCTCATTGAGTTCGTGTAGCACACAGCCGGGGACACCATCCAGTCCCATTGATGCTGTGTTTTTAGCTTTAGAGAGAGCAGCTCTCACCTGAGCATTTGAGATGATTGGGAGGCTATACTCTGCTGGGATAGATATTTCTCCTTTTGGGGGGGAGGGAGGGGAGAAATTTTCACTGAACCTGTCTGCCAGTATGTTTGCAATGTCTGTGGGTTCAGTGATTTTTGTATAATTTTGGACTAATTCTGAGCATATCTGGGAGTTTCCACTCAGATTTCTAACATAGCTAAAGAAGGCCTTATGATTGTCTTTTGAGTCCTTGGTGATTTTTCTCTCAAAGTTGGCCTTGGATGATTTTATGAGTGATCGTAGTTTTTTTACTAGTATTGATCAGAGATGTCTTCCCTTTTAGGGATTTTGCTCTATCTTGTAGTAGCTTTCTCCTCTTGTTGTAAAGTTTGTTTATGGCTGGGGTCCACCAGATTGGGCACTTGCCTTTGGTGGAAAGGGTCTTGATTTTATTTGGGATTGCTTGATCCATGCAATCCTGGAGTTGCTCGTAGAAAGCATTTGTAAGGGATTCAGCAGCATGGGTTGTGGTTTCCAATGGCTCAGGGGCCTTGAAGGATACCACACCAGTCTTAAGAAGTGTGAAGTTGGCTTTTGAGAAGTTCTTCACTGTGGTCTTTTGTTGGGGTGGGGGCGGGATGTGGATCTCCAGTGAGATTAGTTTATGGTCTGATCTCACCAATGAGGGATATACTTCCAGTGTGGAGCATTTTGTCCCCATGTTTGTGATGATCAGGTCTAGTATATTTTCACCTCTTGTGGGAATGGTGACAAGTTGTTCCATAGCATTTGAGTTTATGAATTCCAGGAACCTTTGGGTTAGGGTATTGGGGCTTGAGTAATGTTCCCAGTCTATGTTTGGGTAGTTGAAGTCACCCAATATGATGGTGTTTGGAGAGACATTTATACTCTCCAGTGCCTTCAGGAAGGCTGTGTGGGGTTCCTGAGTTTGAGAGGGTGGCCTGTAACATGCTACAAACTGTAGAGCGGTTTTGCCTATGGTTAATTGCACCTGAATGGTCTCTGATGCTTCATGAGTTGCCATAGAACTTATTATCATGGAACTTATAAACAAAGACATTGGCAACCTTCAAACACTGGACACCATGCAGTTTGGGTTCGTGAAGGGCCGATCTTGTCTCCTGAATCTGATTGACTTCTTCGAATCAGTCTCCAGAGCCATGGACAAGGGTATGGTGGTCCACACAGGCTATCTGGACCTCGCCAAGGCCTTCGTTACCATCCCCCACTCTGGAATCATAGATAAACTTACAAAGCTGGGCATTAATCCCTATGTCACTCGATGGGTTGCCAACTGTCTAACTGACAGAGCCCACAATGTAAAAGTAGCCAACTCCAAATCCAGATCCAAACAAGTGACAAGTGGAGTACCTCAGGGTTCAGTCCTGGGATTGCTCTTGTTTGGCATCTACTTCTATTAAGTACAGGCCAACACTAAGGGACTCTGGCTAACAAAATTTGCAGATGACTGCAAACTGGGAGTCATTACTGAATCCCCAAATGATGTGGATATTCTACAAAAGGGCCTTACAGAAACAGCTGCTTGTTGCCAGAGCCATGGGCTCAAGCTCAATGCCAAGAAATGTATAGTTATCACCTTTGGGAAAAAATGCACCCATGAATTCCCACATAGGTGGCAGTACACTAAACACTGAAAGTGTGATAAGAGACTTAGGGATACAGGTGGACAGTGGTCACACCTTCAATAACCACATCAGCACAACAGTCAGGAAATCCTTCCATGTGGCACACCTCATCACTAAGGGCTTTTCATCCAGAAAAAAGGAGGTCATTGTCCCACTGTACTCATCCCTCATTAGACCCATTATAGAATACAACGCCCTGTTTTGTATGTACCTCTCAACCTCTGCAACAACTGGAAATACCGCAGAAATACCTCACTAAAAGAATCACAGGCCTAAAGCAGATGCCCTATGCTGACCATCTAAAAAAACTCTGCCTATACTCTGTCACATATCGTCTACTCAGAGGCGATCTCTGCTTAACATACAAGGCCATGTGAAACCCAGAGCTGTTGGACATGCTACATTTAAAGAAATCATAGACACATGCTCCAGGGATCTAAACCTTGTCATCACAATGAGCAAAACATGCTGGAGAGATAGGTTCCTGACCCAGAGACTCCCCATACTCTGGAACAGACTGCCCATACATGTGAAGCAGAGCACCTCTTTGGCCCTCTTCAAAAGGAACCTTGATGATTGGATGGGAAATAGGAAATTCACCCCGGGGATCATGTAAGTCACCCTGCTAGACAGGGGTCCAGGGAAGTAAATACTGTGGGAAGAAATAGCCAGAGAATTGTTATGGCTAGGCTTGTATAGGTAACCAGAAAAACGGAGGATGCAAGCGAACTAGTAAACCAACAAAGCACCCTGAGTCACTGCTAGATTAGGCACACTGTTTATTAAGCCGAACAGTTCACTAACACACACAGTAACGCTGAAAATAATGCCCATACGTTTTCGTCAACAACTTCATCAGATAATGAAAATACATCCAAGAAACCACTTATATACTCATCAAGCTGTTTGAATTAACCAATGAAAATACTTTAAATAAACTTTAAATGAATAAATACATTAAAATGTAATTTAAAAAAATATATATATGTGTATGTAAAACCCTGTTGCACATGTGATTTGTTATAAAAACCACAATGAATTCCTTTTTAAAAACACTTATTACAAATACTACCTAATAACAAAAATATGTTTAAGACAAGTATAAATTCACATATAAATAGGTGTATGTAAGAATATAAAAACACAGTGTAATAGTTCCCTCTACTGGCCATCCATTTTACTACACACAACTCTCACAGTTTTGCAGATCTCATTTTTAATACAGGGGTGAGGGAGATCATGTCATTTAAACCAGGGGTCTTACTGGCTTCCAATACAATTTGCCAGTATAATTTCCTGTATTCCACCAAGGTCTCCCACATCCCACCCCTAGGGTCTTTAGGTACAACTTCTAGTATAAAAAATTGAAATTCTGCCTCCAAACATACTTTGGTGTGTTTATACAAAGAATTTGTGTCACATTTAGTTCGAATATCATAGGTATGCTCATAAATTCTTTGTTTAATTTTTCTTTCGCTCTTACCTACATAAAAGGCATCACATTTTTTAAACAAACCTAAATATATGATCCCTTTAGTGCAACAATTTGCAAAGGTTTTTAGAGTCATTATTTTATTATTCCTAGCCCGCAAATTAATGGAAACTCCTGTAATAAGATAAGAGCAATAACTGCATGAACCACATTTGTGTACACCAGCCCTTTTATTACTATCTGTAACAGGAAAATTCTTTTTACCACCTCTTTCAAAAATGTCTTTTAGGCTATTACCTTTCCTATATATGTATTTTATGTCACTTTGAAAAATGTGACTCAAATCAGAAATCTTTGAAAAGTTGTTCCACTCTTTATTAAAAATTCTTCTTATCATTCCCGCTTGTCCATCATATGTAGTGATAATACCTGAGGTGTAATCCTCTTTTAAACCACCCATATTGGTATTATATACATAATGAGTTTCACTATTTTCTATTTTGCCCAATATGGGAGCAAACTTGCCCTTCCTACCCTCCATAACTTCCTTAGAGGTACTATCAATAAGTTCTTCTGGATAGCCTCTATTCAAAAACATACTTTTCAAATTCTTACATTCATTAATGTACCAAAGATCATCAGAGGTCATCCTACACAACCGCACAAATTGCCCCTTAAGGACACTTCTTTTTTGATGTGGCGGGTATGAACTCAGGTAATGAAGGTAGGAATTTGAGAAGGTTTCTTTTCTAAAAATTCTAGATTTGAAACCTTCTCCTGTTTTTACAATATTTACATCAAGATATTTTAGTTCTTCTGCTGTGAATTTGTATGTAAATCTCAAAAATTCGGTGGTACCATTTAAATATTCAACAAAGTTCACAAATTCGTCCTCAGTACCCTTCCACAAAAAGCACAGGTCATCCAGGAATCTACAATATAACTTCCACTTATTCTTGTATTCAGAGTTCAAAACAAATCTGTTCTCCCAATATGCCATTATAATGTTGGCATATGTGGGCGCACAATGTGCCCCCATTGCCACACCATTGATTTGTTTGAAATACTCGCCTTGAAAAAAGATGAAATTGTTTTTTAACACAATATCCATCAATAATAACACAGTTCTGAAGTCATTTTGTTTCAAAAGTTTAGAATCTACTAGCATTTCTTCAAACCATTCCAAACCTGTGTCATGAGGTATGCTTGTGAACAAGTCAATTACATCCAGAGTACCAAAACCCTTTGTTTCTCCAACCAGGGAATCATTCAGATTCCTTAAAAATTGCCAGGAATCCCTTAGAATAACAGAATTGTTGCTGACAAGCTTTTTAACTTTCTGGTCTATGAACTTTGCTAGAGGCGCTGTAACCGAACCTTCAGATGAAACTATTACCCTCAAAGGCGGATCATTTACATCTTTATGCACCTTCGGTATCCCAAAAATGGAGGGTATTCTCGGTTTTTCCACATGCAAGTATCTGAATGTACTCAGATCTATAACCCCATCTAATAATAAATCATTTAAAATAACATAAATTTTCTTGTACACAATATTTATTTCGTTAATAGATATTCTGGTGTACTTCGTGGTGTCGTTTAAAATTTCAAACATTTTACTCTCATACATTATGTGGTCCATCAGTACAACTCCCCCACCCTTGTCAGGCTTCATAATTCTTATGTTCTTATTTTCACTTAGTGACTTTAAAATCTCCTGCTCAGGACCAGTTAAATTTGAATGCACCATTTGACTACCAAGGGTTTTCCTCAGCTCGTGCTCCAATCCTAGTTCAAAATTTCTGAGCTGAGGATGTAATGGGGGATTGTAAGTACTTTTACGGGCCAGTTGCTCATTATTAAAATTAAAACCTTTACCTTTAAATATCAGTTCAAGGTTTTTCTTCCTAATAAAAAGTTTAATATCTATTAGTAATTTAAAGATATTAGTTCTTTCTTTAGGGATGAAACCAAAACCTTTTGTAAGTAATTCAAAGTAATTAGTGTTTATTGTAGCATCAGAATAGTTAAAAATATTAAAATCATTGTATGTATATTTAAAACCATCATTGATTATTGTTCCCAAACTGGTCGTCTCCTCACTTGAGCTCCCCAGTTCCTGGTTTTGTAGTTTTTTGAATTGTAACTAACAGGTTCCTTGTACATAAGCCTCTCTGACCTTCTTAAAGGCGGAAATGCAGTTTCATAATCATCTTCCAGGGGTAGTTCATTATCAAGATTATCATTGTTAACTTTTTCGTAATAACTTCTACTGTTCCTTACCCAATTCTTAGGCTTCGGGTACTGTTTTTTAGCTTTATATTCATTGGTATCCCTATCTATTTTGTTCAATTTCCTATTTTTAACCTCTAAACATTTAGTTTCTAAATTATCTAATAATTTATGATACTTGATTCTCTCTTCTTCCACTGTGAATAATAAATCATTGGTTATGTCCCTGTTAATACATTCAACAATTCCTTGCAGTTTCTTTATTTCTACTTCGTTGTTCCTTATAATGGCCCTCATTATTTCAAATCCACAGTTGTCAAAGGCTTCTATTAATTGATAATAAAACTCTGTACCTTCCACAACTTTGTTAGGGAACTTGCATACCCTAAGCCCTTTAGGCACAATTTTCTGCTCTAAACAATACTTTAAATAAGTGTTATCCATCTCAAGCATTTTACATTTGTATAAAAAATAGTCCAAGTCATTCAACTTTTGCACAAATGAGCCTTTAAAATTGTCTTTAACAGTGTCTTTGGTGGCAAAATCAAATACAACATTGAAAATGTCATTAAATTGTCTTCCAGTACCTGTTGAGTTAGCATTTACAACAGGGCCATTACGAGACCCCTCGCACACATGATTGCCACTACTTGGTTGCTGGGACTGTCCGCGATTAGTTTCATCCAAAAAAACCCGCGGAAACCCATCAAGACTACTGGATTCAGTTCCATTTCGCATTTCAGCGTCTCTACTTTCATTTTCCTCACCAACGGCTCGTCTCTCTCGCATATCCAAACGCCGTGGTACTTCCTGGTTTCCTGGGATAGAAAAGGTCATCAGAAACGTAGCCATGGATTGGCTAACTGGTGTCAAAAGCCCCACAAGTTGAGTGAGCTGCCCGATAAGCTTTCTGAGCTCGCCTACTTCATTGGTCTTAGCTCCACAGTTTGCCATACTACCAGCAGGTGATTCCATCCGAAAACTAACACAAGTAACCAGAAAAACGGAGGATGCAAGCGAACTAGTAAACCAACAAAGCACCCTGAGTCACTGCTAGATTAGGCACACTGTTTATTAAGCCGAACAGTTCACTAACACACACAGTAACGCTGAAAATAATTAATTCCATTAATTTGCGGGCTAGGAATAATAAAAAATTGACTCTAAAAACCTTTGCAAATTGTTGCACTAAAGGGATCATATATTTAGGTTTGTGTAAAAAATGTGATGCCTTTTATGTAGGTAAGAGCGAAAGAAAAATTAAACAAAGAATTTATGAGCATACCTATGATATTCGAACTAAATGTGACACAAATTCTTTGTATAAACACACCAAAGTATGTTTGGAGGCAGAATTTCAATTTTTTATACTAGAAGTTGTACCTAAAGACCCTAGGGGTGGGATGTGGGAGACCTTGGTGGAATACAGGGAATTATACTGGCAAATTGTATTGGAAGCCAGTAAGACCCCTGGTTTAAATGACATGATCTCCCTCACCCCTGTATTAAAAATGAGATCTGCAAAACTGTGAGAGTTGTATGTAGTAAAATGGATGGCCAGTAGAGGGAACTATTACACTGTGTTTTTATATTCTTACATACACCTATTTATATGTGAATTTATACTTGTCTTAAACATATTTTTGTTATTAGGTAGTATTTGTAATAAGTGTTTTTAAAAAGGAATTCATTGTGGTTTTTATAACAAATCACATGTACAACAGGGTTTTACATACACATATATATATTTTTTTTAAATTACATTTTAATGTATTTATTCATTTAAAGTTTATTTAAAGTATTTTCATTGGTTAATTCAAACAGCTTGATGAGTATATAAGTGGTTTCTTGGATGTATTTTCATTATCTGATGAAGTTGTTGACGAAAACGTATGGGCATTATTTTCAGCGTTACTGTGTGTGTTAGTGAACTGTTCGGCTTAATAAACAGTGTGCCTAATCTAGCAGTGACTCAGGGTGCTTTGTTGGTTTACTAGGCTTGTATAGGCCTTAGGGCCACTAGCCTAGTACCAACCTATGTAGATAACACTATTGTAACTGCTCAGATGTATATATTTTAACAATGGAAACTGGAACGCCAGAGGTTAACTTCAGAAAAATAGCTGAAATTAAATTACTTCAAGGCCGCGTAATAAAAGGATGTTATCTTTCAGTTTCAGTGCAGTAACAGACACGATGTCTAGAACTAGAGGCTTTTGGTATTGTCTTGGAAGTGTTTTATTGTTTTATGTGTGTGTGTGTGTGTGTGTGTGTGTGTGTGTGTGTGTGTGTGTGTGTGTGTGTGTGTGTGTGTGTGTCAGCTACCTGGGGAGAGACACAAAGCACTGGGTGGACAGGGAGGGAGTTGGAGGGTTTGGCATGGCCACTCAGCTAAGACCTCAACTCTACAGCTGTGCCAGTGGGGAGTCTTACTGGTGATGTGGAGAAAGAGAGAAAAAACAGCTCCGGACTGACTGTGGTCTCTGTGTGCTCTTAAGGGAAATTGCACTTGATGCAGAGAGCTGCTTCTGGAAATACTGTTTGTGTACTTGTCATCCTGCCAATGTACATCCCCCACTGGTGCTACTGGTGAATGTTGAGGCTCCTTGTTTACTGTTGCCAATGGTGTGGAGTCACAACTTCCATGACGGTATTTGAGTTCTCCCTTTCTCTCCCTCACTACCCTGTGTTCTTGCGGTAGAACTTTATCAGTTATTAATTTAACTACAGAGTAATATATTCTGTTTACTTCTGTTATATCACATGGATCTCTATGGGCAGTTCTAATTGCTGTGTTTATTTGTTTTATAAAACTTCTGACTTTTTGGGTTTTATTGACCTTCTGGAGTATATTTCTTTTATTGATCTTAGACTATCTACCTATATTAAGTTAAGCAATTCTTCTCTTAACTCATTTTCTTCTAAACTGAGGGCACATTCTTTGTTTTCCATTTCCTGTGGGCATTCTATATAAAGTTCTCCAATGAAGGCTTCTTCATTAATAAGAAGGACTACCTTGTACAAAATCAAGCCTAACTTATTCTCTGTAATCCCTCTACAGCAGCTTCCAATCAGAGACTGTAACAATTCCATTCATTTCCTCCACCAAACAGTTAGTGTAGTCATAGTAAAGAGTTTTGGGCTGAGGGTTCCATCAGTCTGGGGAACTACACAGGGTGCCAGGTGACCTAGCTATATCTCTGAATCCTTTACTTCCATCATTATGTAAGAAAGAACCTTAGATGCATGCTTCAGGTGCCAATTTTCTGGATCCTTCTAATTCTTCCTCACACTTGAAATTCCATTAGGAATTTCCCAGAGGTCGGTACTTAAACTGCTTTGTTTGGAGTCTTTATCATTGACATAATACTATGCCTCTATGACCTCTCCAGCTTCATGCAGTATGCGATTAACTGTGCTCCTAACCTTGTTCTCCTCTCCAACCTACAGAACTGATTTTGCAAAGATGAGCAATGGATTACCACACCTGCCTCTTCAAACACTAAACATATAATTTTCTTCAAATGCGTCTACTCTGTCTTCTCCTCCTCTTTATCTTACCAAAGCATGCAGTACAGCTTGAGATGTCTGTAGTTTAGTTATTAATATAAGGCATGTTAATTCCTTAAGGCTTTACCTAAGCTTGCAGTACAGCTTGAGATGTCTGTAGTTTAGTTGTTAATAAAAGGCATGTTAATTCCTTAAGGCCTTACCAAAGCATGCAGTACAACTTGAGATGTCTGTAGTTTAGTTGTTAATAAAAGGCATGTTAATTCCTTAAGGCCTTAGCAAAGCATGCAGTACAGCTTGAGATGTCAGTAGTTTAGTTATTAATAAAAGGCGTGTTAATTCCTTAAGGCCTTACCAAAGCATGCAGTACAGCTTGAGATGTATGTAGTTTAGTTATTAATAAAAGGCATGGTAATTCCTTAAGGCCTTAGCAAAGCATGCAGTACAGCTTGAGATGTCTGTAGTTTAGTTATTAATAAAAGGCATGTTAATTCCTTAAGGCCTTACCAAAGCATGCAGTACAGCTTGAGATGTCTGTATTTTAGTCATCAATAAAAGGGATGTTAATTCCCAAGTCCAATGGCTAATTCTTTTGCTATCTGGTTTGCTCATCTTATAGTAGTTTCCACCACTTAGTTTTCTCCAGTTGTGACTAAAGGAATTACATACATTTTGTTTGGTTTTAGTACTGAATTTTCTGTTTCTAAAGTTGTCAATAGTCAACGAAATCCCCAGCTATAGACTGCCAGGCTCTAATGGCTTCTGTCCCTAATTCCTTAGGGTACATGATATACTTTTCAATTGCCATTATTTCATGTCATAATTCCTTTCTAAAATATTGTATTTTCCCCAAGATTATCCCCCGGATTCATGAAGCTCGGTGCAAGGGCGGTGTAAGGCCTGCACCAGCCGTGCGGCATATAAATGGTGTAGTAGCACCATATGCATATTAATGAAGGTGCAACGCTACCACATCCACGTGCATAGGACACATGCACGAGTGCATGGGGTGTTACTAAGTTGCGCCCGGAGGCGTGTCAATGTCGGCTGGCGATGAGCAACCTAAACTGCTGAATATTATAGCCTGCCTGCAATAGTAATCGCACCTATCAGTGTCCGTGGATAATGAAACGTATGCAAGGCATGCAAGACAGTTCCCGGCCACACAAAATGGATAACCAAACAAAAATGCACACAACATAATATGAGTTTCCGTCCATGGAACAAATGATATTTAAAATCGTGTGTCCGTAATGTACTGCACTGTCAGAAGTTATACCCAGTGGAAGTGAAGCGCATCATGTCAGCGCGCCGCCAATACACATGTCTAGCCCCATGGGTATGGTCACCAGCTGTCCCACAGTGGTAGTTATAGTACACAGCTGGGCAGTTGTGGCTATATAACAACCGTAAAGAAACCTGACAGTGCAAATTGTATACCAAACACACAGAAACATATGTATATTAAAATGTGCTATACACATGAACAGGAACGTAACCGTCACATACACATAGGATGCTATATGCGGAACCGGGATATCCAAAAGCAGAACCCATGCATGCAAATGCAATACGCAACAACCACTGTATAGCACATAACCCGCACCCATGTCTGAATGTCCACCAAATCCAGCGACCAGCCTTGCGCAGCCGTACACCTACACATAGCGAGTATTCCCCATATGTAGTAGGAAGTATTGTCCTAGGCAGTGTCAGGATTGCAAATATGTATCCCACGTTTGTAAACATCCCATCACAGTTATGTAAATCCAAATGCCTGCGCGTTAATGTTTCGGCAAAATGTGTGTACATCCCGCGTGGGATAAGTAACCTGTTGAAACCTCAGAGTTGTTTACACGCCACGGTGTCCAGTACTGTACACATCTGGACAAAACATGTATGTGTAGTCACGGTACTGTTCAGTTTCTACACAGACATGCAAAACATAACTACACAGGATGGAACAGCTGTCCACCATGCAGGTCACCCCACTAGGGTTGCCACCTGTTCAGATGGCCAAGGTGGACATCCCTTGTAGAAATGTGAGAATTTGCAGGATAAAACATACCCCCGGCCAGTGCAAAGGACAGAATTACACTTGTATGCCAAGATAAAAGCTTATTCCATAGCATTTGAATAGCTTATGCTATCCCAAATAATAGTTATGTGTACCAGATACAAAATACCTGTATCATGCAACTAGTAAAGAAAATAAGAAATATATTATTGTCTTAAATTCACAGGACATTTGCCATGTCTTAGGTGTCGTCGCAGGACACAACTGTCCAAAGTGGGTCCTCCCCTCACAAAGAGGAACAACTGTTAACCCTACTCCACACTGAATTATCAACAGTATATAGTCAACTCAATCACATACCGACACCACCCCTCAACCTATTACAGCAACAAAATCTGGACAAAGCCTAAAAGGATGGGTGGACAAATAGTGACAGATGTAATTACTGCTCTCATAAACTTCGAAGGTTCACAGAATAATAGTATGTACATAAGCATGAAATGTTGTGAAGGATGTGGGGTAGACCTCAGTATTACAGAGGTCCGTACATTTATACTGTAACAAACCGTCACATATGTTGACTGTACTACTGCATACCTGTAGTTAATTCATAGTTAAGTCATGTGAAAAATATTAACCCTCGTAAGAATGAATACAGGAAATAGTCAAATGTGAATGGGAACACCACTCACCGTGGATTATGTATTGTAACCACCCCCACCCATATTATGTATTGCCAACATCATAAGTTGCTGACAGGTGCCCAAACACCTGTGTCTGCAAACACAGATTAAATGTTTAAAAAGGACAAAACCTGTCCATGTGCTTTGTCTGACATTTGAACATGGTTAGGGCAGTTCCGTTCACCAGGCGGACAAGCCTAAACCCAGATCACCACATGAACACCCTGACAATTAAAGACCTGTATGTGTCAGGACTATAAGCATTTGGGTTCTGAATATCCCTGCAGTGATTAAATATGCAGCTTGGGTCCAGAGCAGTAGGGAATAGGGAATGTGTAACATGTAGTACCGCATTTTTCCCAGCAGGAGAATGGATGCCTGTGACGTAAGTGAAGCGGTGAGGCATATGTTAATGTAGCTATGTACTATGGGTATGCATATTAATGAGTCAGAACACTAAACATATAGTGGTTACAGCATCCGGCCAATGTGAATGCAGTCCCGGTTCAACTACGACTACAGCACATATAATGTTAAAGTGTAATAAATGCGTCTGTGCTGTAGAGACATTTAAATATGTAAAGGTGAACGTGTGTTTCGCATATGTCCATTAACCGGATTAGAGATATTTTACTGGTACTATCACAAGTAATAAAGCCCATGTAAGCACAAAGACTTAGTAAACATATGTAACCCACAATAAGGATATGCATGTGCGCCTGCGCATAACCCACAATAAGGAAATGCAAGTGCACTTGTGTGTGCATAATCTGCTCACAGCATAGCAAATGAATGCTGGTTTCTACACGTAATGTCTATATATGGATATATACATTTGTGTATAGATATATATATCCACAGACTTAAACTAAATAAATATATGAACTAAAGAATGTACATATATATATATATATATATATATATATATATATATATATATATATATATATACATACATACACTCAAACACATACAACATCAATTGATATATACCTAACAAACATATAAACAAATGTCCTCGTAGATATAACACATGTACATAAATAGGTTACACCATAGCTAGTATGGATACACATAACAGACATGCAAGTAAGGTAAATACACTGCTGCTCTCAAAACTACTGCCCGGAAAGTATCAATGTGCCAGATCTGTAAGTTCTACTCTTTAAACATGGATATAGGTGTCCTTTGCAGGACTCCAAAAATATGAATCTATAAATGCACAGCCCTGTAATGATTGCAGCAAAGAAGTGTCATCCACAACTACAATATAGCTGTACATGCAACAGTAGCTTGTGCAAGTGTAATAACACATGGGTTGACAGAATGTAAGACATATGTACCGACATGCGGAGAGTGGATAGTGCTTAGAAGTGTCGTCATAATTTATTATCGCTCACATTAAATATGTGTTATGACTACTGTGGAGGGGTGTCAGGTCTGGGAATCATGGGTATGCAATAATGGTCCTAGGTGCCTAGGTGTTGGTTGGCACAGATTTATGAGGTCCGCCCCATGGGAGTGATTAATATACCTATGTGGGTATAGCAGATGCCTCTAACCTCCTAAAATGAAGAACTCATCTACCGGATATCATGTAAACTATTGGGGGAAGATGTAGGGAGTTATATTAGTGTCGTGTAAGTGATTATCATGGACGTACATGCGTACGAATAAGATGGTAACCATCAGAATAAGACATCTGGACAAAAGCATTTTAAAATAAGTACAAATAGGGAATATCTCAAATATTCCTCTTACAAAGTCAGAACGTGGATAGAATAATGGATCAGTCAATAGTATGAATGTTTCGAGGGTTATTAATTGCAAATAACAAATGTCTGTCATGATTGTCTAACCCCACAGTCCCAAATGACTTCCCACTAAATTACCAGAAAGGCATTGCACAATATTATTAAAAAAGGAACAAAATCAGACATCTAAGTTAGGGACATTTACCCAAAATTAGTACAGTTGAGAGGTATGAAGGTAACCCTGACCTAAATAAATGTACAGAACTAGTGCGATTAGGTGGACAGGTGTGAAGAAAGACGTGATGACAAATGACAAAACATGTATAAGTCAAAAGCATGTACCTCAACAAATCTGGATGAATACTAATGCCCTGTGATAGTCAATGTGGAAGGTTAATAAAAACAACATAAATGTGTCCCTCAGGGTGCTATGCAGTGTCCCCGAGACAGTGTTCAGTCTCCCACACACGCATGTGAGCTCTGCCACTGACGGAAAGCGCAAATACCGGCGAACACATAAGGTAGATGATAGCAGAATATGTTTTGATCAGCACCTGTTGGCTTTTGTGAGGAACACAACACTCTGGGCGGGTGTGTCCTACAAAAGGAATGTAATGGCATCTAGCCTGTGATTTCTCCATATATTGTGTGTAGTGGTGTAATAAAATTACATATCTTGTATCAGAAACAGATACATGTTATAGGAAACAGTATCATCGACTATACCACTACAAGACAAATCTGAAGGTATGAAAAGTGCTGAAGTAGTCAGTTTAGTTTTGACCGCAGGTATGTGTGGACTTGTCAAATGTCACAGCTGTACATATAGTCCCTATAGGGCTGTCACCTCTACAAATGATGAAAGTGGGAGGTGCTCTGTATAAATGATAGACGTAGCAGGTCAAAACATACCTACAGCCATGCCAACCCCACAAATAGACATATTAGCACACATCAAAGCTTAGGCCAGGATTCAGGAAGCTTTGGTCGGTGTACGAGTAGAGTAAGCGTAGAGCAAGGCAAGATGTCCGCCGAGCTATTCAGCAATATCCTGTAGGGGAGTGTAACACAGCCCCTCAAACGAACGTTGCACGGACAATGTTAGGATATGCAAATTACCCCATTTGTAGGTAAAAGCTATGCAAATGATGTAAAATATGCGATACATGAAACAGTAAGCTGTCCGTGCAAGAGTAGAGGTATGTGCAGAAATGTACATGGATGTTAACCGAGTAACGTTCTGCAAGTAGCTAAACGGAGCAATGTCATCTGCAAATAAAGGATGGTTTAGTTGAAGAAGCATGCCAATGGCCAAATATAATGCCAGTGGCATGTATTCCCATTGGAAATTAATAAAACTCTAGTTGTCCTCCCCTGATCTCCGAGTACGCGCTGTGCATACAAAACAAGACAAATATGTAAAATATACATACAAATTGTAATGTCAGTTAAAAGTTATTGCGTCATGCAGGGGAATGGCAAGCGGAAGACAACATGGCTACTGAGTAGTGGTTGCTATGTGTGGAAGCGTACACTCAGAGATGTAACCAAGCATTAGTAGGCAATCCTATGCAATTGAGGCTGAGGATAGTGAAGCACAATTTGTCATGCCATATGGGCCAAGCCCCTACAGTGTAAGAGTAGGTGAAGGGGACTATCAGCGTAGAAGATTTATTTTTATTTTTTTATTTTATTTTACATTTGTTGACCGGGCTAGTCTAACTGGACATTTATCCGTTTACAGCAGAGGCCCGGGGAGAAAAGCTCCAGTACAGGTAAAATAACAATGATATTTAACAAAAAAAAAATTATTATTCATAAAAATATACAAGGTACAAGAGAGAATTGCAAAAAGATTTAAATACTTATAAGTCAAGTTATACAAATTAAAAATAATATCAAAATACTGAAGTTAATCTAATAGAAGGCATACTTTTAAGATGCAACTCTCAACACTAGAAAGTGTCAGATAGGAGCTCAGAAATGGGACGGGAAGAAAAATAAGGTGTATTGAGACATACTTTCAGTCGGGATTAGTACAAGGACATAGCCATTGAGTTTTAAGATGTTCTTTGATATGTCTTTTGAATAGAGAGGTAGACTCTTGAGTAGCTATTTCTTGAGGGAGTAGATTCCAGTGTTTACCTATGGAATTTGAAAATAACGCATCCCCAGCTTTATTGTAAGATTTAGTTGTAGATACTAGGAATTTATTGGCAGAGCGAAGTGTGGCTAGGTTTTTATAAGTAGAAATCAGTTTAGCCAGGCTAGGAGTATTATCAGGGGAAGTGAAAGGTCTTATGAATGACAAGTAATTGTTGGTAGAGTAAGTGGTTATTTAGCTCTAGCCAATTTAGTTGTTTGAGGTTGTGACAGTGGTTAGTTCTAAGGGGAGTAGCATTAATGAATCTGGCTATACTATTATAGCAAGTAGAGAGTTTGGTAATGTTAGTTTTAGATAAGGTATGTCAAGATATGTGACATCATGAATGTGTATGTATAAAACACTGTAATCTTATTGGAGCAGTGTGTCACATGTCTGCTATCAGTGACTCATTAGTGGAAGAGGCGTGTTATGATTTATCCTAGGTAAAGTCAGTAAACTGACGGTGTACGCCATGGATATCACTGAAGTTCCTTGCAAACCTGGTGAAGTGTGTTTGCGCCCGTGCAAGCCTGTAAGCTCGAGTAAGCATGTGTGCATGTGTGTCAGCCTGTGTGCGTGACTTGAAGAATGAGTAAGCTACTGTAAGATTGTTGAAGCCCGTGTAATATTGTGTAAGCCAGTGTAAGTGTTTGTACGCATGTGTAAGCCTGTGTGCGCACGTGGAAGCGGATATGCACTTCACTGTGCTCCTATGCGTGGCGCCGCTCACTGTGGACACAAACAGTGGAAAGGAAGGTAAACAAATAGCAGTAAGTTAACCAAGGAGAACTACCACAGCTAGCAGGTGGAAACAATTAGACTGAGTATATTACACAGCCAGTACAGTAGGCCAGCACAGCACAGCATGTACAACTCTACAAACAGTAGTCCACCATGTTATTCTCAGACACACTGCAACACTGTAGTATAGTAAGAGAAGTGCAAACTGTAAAAGCTTAACTGAGACAAGATAATGTTAGGGGCTGCCATTGCTATTATACGTCAACATATGCAACATGTGGAGGGTTGTGCCAATGTGAATGCCGCTCAGCATCACACAGTGAGTAGATGGAGAGGAGTGTGCAGGCACAGGGTAAACTATCAGGGGCTACATGAGCTGGAGATAGTAGAGCGCTATAGAGTGGACAGAGACCTCCTGCAGAAGATTGTGGATCTGTGCAGGCCATGTCTCACACACAGACCCAACAGAGGGAAACCTATCCCAGTGGAAACCAAGATATGTGTTGCCCTAAGGATACCAGCAACAGGTACCTTCCAGAGATCAACTGGTGATATGATGTGGATTTTACAAACATCAGCATCCAGGGTACTGCACCAGGTCATGAATGCCATGTCAGCACATGTCAGTGATGATGTATATTTCCCCAATTCCTGTAAGGTACTGGGCAGCAATATGTGTAATTTCCACACAATAGTGGAATACCCTAAGTACTGTGTGCAATACACTGCACGCACATATGTATCAAAGCACCAGCCAGTGAGTGTGGCAGGGCCTACATCATCCACAAGGGCTTCCCCTCCATGAAGTAGCGGTTTGTGTGGGATGGCCAGCCCGTAATAATGAATGTGTGTGTGCTGGATGCCCTGGAAGCTGCAATGCTTCCGATATGTGGCATCTGACGCAGCTGTACAAAATATTTGGCAATGGGGACAACCCTCATGGTCACCTAGTGGGGGATGCCGGATGTGCAGTTCAACTGTGGCTGATGACACACATCAGAAATGCACACACACATGAACAAGAAAGCCATAATGAGGCACACGCACATACAGAAACCTTACTCTAGCATGTGTATGTGTCGCCAAGTCACAGTTCTGGTGCCTGGACACATCTGGTGGAGCATTACCACACTTGTCAACTACATGTATCAGAACTGTCTGTGGCCTAGGTCATCTGTGTCACACACACACACACACACACACACACACACACACACACACACACACACACACACACGACAGTTTATATACATAGTGTGAGTGACTGTTCATGTATGTGTAATACTGCAGAACAGTTCAAACACAGCAACGTATGTCAATAATGGACATTCATCATAGTTGTACAACCACCTTGGAGGATATGCATGCAGAACTCTCATTGCATATGTGATAAGTGATGTACTTCACAATACCATTGTAAATGCAAATATCAAATGACAAATGACATAGCACATATCTATATGTACACATCGTTACCCATTATACATATTGGGGTGTAATACCTATGTGTTACTGTTGATAAAGTATGTGTAGTAAATGTGGATAACTGACTCTGTTTAGCCTTATAGGTGTACAGCATGGGTTGGATAACACGTATCTGTCTGTATGATACCTTTGTGTAGACTAACTGTGTCATGTGCAGAATGCATTCTAGGCCACAGTATGAATTCCCAGATGTGGACAGGAATATCCCTATTGTCTTTGCTTGTAACTAACATGGCTACTTGTCAAACAGTAATGGTCCCAGCAATGTGTGGCGGTCAATACCAGTGCAAACTGGTATAGTATAGTACATGTAGGATCCACATGCTACTGTGTGTCCTACATGTGTGGGACAGTTGTGAAGATATCATATAACAATTGGTAATTCAGACTGTTGAGGTCGTGTCAACTACCATAATGCAAAACTATGACAGATAGTAACAGTATCACCCACAGCACTGTGTAAAACCATAGCAATCACACATGTGTAGACAAGTACAACAATATGTGTAGTATAATGCATACTGGCCACCAATAGGATGTATGACATGTTAACAGTGTGAAATACAGGGCATGTCACCATTCCAATGTGTCCACTATACATGTAGATGCAGACAGTGCACCCTCACCATGTTCACATATAGATACATGTGAATCTGTACTACACACATCTCACACGTACTGCACACTGTGTAACACATGCTGCCAATACTACACACATCAGTCAAATGGCACATGGATGGATAATACATCTTCAGAATTAACAGTGCTGTACACTATACTACATTGATAATCATAGCTGGAATTTATCATGCCTGCTTACATACACCTAGAAGGAAATCACACTTTGTGTTAACAACATTGTAACATTATTACAGTGCTATGAAGCCACCCTGTGCATCAGCACCATGTTAGTCCGTACCTGCATCAGTGTTACACTTTACAAGAGGTGGCACAGGTGTCATCATATGCACAGGGTATGTAGTTTCATTTCCAGAGCCTGTCAGTGAACCAGCCAATCAACATGTATGCATCTGTGTGTGTGTGTGAGGGACAACAGGTTTTGCATGGCCCAATATTGATGCAATGTGTGTGTGTGTTATGTGTTATCCCTAGCTGTTTGTTTTATATGTGTCTCTGCATGTACACTGTTTCAGCATGTGTCAGCCATACACTGGAGGTTGTGGGACAGTCACAGACTGTACCTGCCAGGCTGTACAGATCACCATTCCTGGCCATGGACACCCCTCCATGCATTCAACCATAGTCCAGTCCTGCACCTGGTAATGTATACAAATACATACATGGGATCTGTATCACAACCTGTGGATAAACGGGTCTCGGTAATGTTAACCTGATTTGCATAGTATTGCCATGTAATACATAGGTATATGAGCCATAGTCATCCTCCAACGTAATAACCACTGCTGACTGCTGCTGAGGTATGCACATGACCATTTAAAGGTGCTGTTCTATCATTGTTTTCAATGTCCCTGGCAATACCCAGCAACAAAATAACTGGTCACTGCACAACTATAACCAAGGATCACTACAGCACACAGTATGTGCACTATCACAGAGCCATAGCACATTCAGATACATCCAAGGTGAACATGTACAGACAATGCAGCACATTCAATAGTGCTAATATCCACATACATATTACAAAGATATATATCTATATATATATATATATGGGTCTACTTTAAAAGACCGGCATGCTACTTCGCCGACACAAAAATCACCGATGCCAGATAACCGACAACACACAAAACCGACAACGTAAAACACCGAACACCATAACACCGACACACCGAACGTAAACAACACACCACACTACATAACATACCCACTAGCCCTAACCCAAATCCTAGCCCAAGGACTGACACTATCGCACACTCACCCTACCTGCACCCTAACCCTAACTCACTTAACCCACCCCTAGCCCAAGGTCCGACACTATCGCACACTTCACCTACCTGCACCCTAACCCTAACTCACTTAACCCACCCCTAGCCCAAGGTCCGACACTATCGCACACTTCACCTACCCGCACCCTAAACCTAACTCACTTAACCCGTCCCTAAACTACAGTCCCTCACTATCACACACTTACCTTACACGAACCCTAACTCCGACACTAACACACACTCACCTTTCCCACAGCCTAACCCGAAATCCCACAATATCGCACACTTACCTTACCGCTCCTAACGCCGTCACTGTCGCACACTTACCAAGTCGCGATCGCACATTACCCTTGTCGGTCTTTCCGCTGTCGGCAAATCACCCTGTCGGTAAACTTACCTGTCGGTCGTTTCGTCTTCGTTTTCCGCGTGTCGGGGAATCGACAGTTCGGTCTTTTAAACTAGACCCATATATATATATATATATATATATATATATATATATATATATATATATATATATACACACACACACACACACTTGGAAGGGCCGGGAGTTGAACATACACCTACCTACTCTAACACACTACAGCAGTACGCATTTACAGAACGTGTTACCGAGATTACTGAACACAGTACTCCCAGAGGCATACTTCTAGGTGGGTGACATCATCCGCAAAGGCAAACACGCCGATAGGGAATGTATGTGTTGTGAGGCATCTAAAAGCATTACTATGTCCCCAGGCAGCTGGAAACAGACACACACACACACACTTGGAAGGGCTGGGAGTTGAATATGCACCTACCTACTGTAACACACTACAGCATTACGCATTTACAGAACGCGGCACCGAGATTACTGAACACAGCACTCCCAGAGGCATACTTCTAGGTGGGTGACATCATCCGCAAAGGCAAAGATGCCGATAGGGAATGTATGTGTTGTGAGACATCTAAAAGCATTACTTTGTCCGCAGGCAGCTGGAAACACACACACATACACACACACACACACACACACACACACACACACACACTTGGAAGGGCCGGGAGTCGAACATACACCTACCTACTCTAACACACTACAGCAGTACGCATTTACAGAATGCGCTACCGAGATTACTGAACACAGCACTCCCAGAGGCATACTTCTAGGTGGGTGACATCATCCGCAAAGGTTAAGACGCCGATAGGGAATGTATGTGTTCTGAGGCATCTAAAAGCATTACTGTGTCCCCAGGCAGCTGGAAACACACACACACACACACACACTTGGAATGGCCGGGAGTTGAGCATACACCTACCTACTCAAACACACTACAGCATTACGCATTTACAGAACGCGCTACCGTGATTACTGAATACAGCACTCCCAGAGGCATACTTCTAGGTGGGTGACATCATCCGCAAAGGCAAAGACGCCGATAGGGAATGTATGTGTTGTGAGGCATCTAAAAGCATTACTGTGTCCCCAGGCAGCTGGAAACACACACACACACACACACACACACACTTGGAATGGCCGGGAGTTGAGCATACACCTACCTACTCTAACACACTACAGCATTATGCATTTACAGAACGCGCTACCGTGATTACTGAATACAGCACTGCCAGAGGCATACTTCTAGGTGGGTGACATCATCCGCAAAGGCAAAGATGCCGATGGAGAATGTATGTGTTGTGAGACATCTAAAAGCATTACTGTGTCCCCAGGCGGCTGGAAACACACACACACACACACACTTGGAAGGGCCGGGAGTTGAACATACACCTACCTACTCTAACACACTACAGCAGTACGCATTTACAGAATGCGCTACCAAGATTACTGAACACAGCACTCCCAGAGGCATACTTCTAGGTGGGTGACATCATCCGCAAAGGCAAAGACGCCGATAGGGAATGTATGTGTTGTGAGGCATCTAAAAGCAAGCATTACTGTGTCCCCAGGCAGCTGGAAACACACACACACACACACACACACACACACACACACACACACACACTTGGAATGGCCGGGAGTTGAACATACACCTACCTACTCTAACACACTACAGCATTACGCATTTACAGAATGCGCTACCGAAATTACTGAACACAGCACTCCCAGAGGCATACTTCTAGGTGAGTGACATCATCCGCAAAGGCAAAGACGCCGATAGGGAATGTATGTTTGTGAGACATCTAAAAGCATTACTGTGTCCCCAGGCAGCTGGAAACACACACACACACACACACACACACACACACACACACACACACACTTGGAAGGGCCGAGAGTGGAACATACACCTACCTACTCTAACACACTACAGCATTACACATTTACAGAACATGCTACCAAGATTACTGAACACAGCACTCCCAGAGGCATACTTCTAGGTGGGTGACATCATCCGCAAAGGCAAAGGCACCTATAGGGAATGTATGTGTTGTGAGGCATCTAAAAGCATTACTGTGTCCCCAGGCAGCTGGAAACACACACACACACACACACACACACACACATACTTGGAAGGGCCGGGAGTTGAACATACACCTACCTACTCTAACACACTACAGCATTACGCATTTACAGAACACGCTACCGAGATTACTGAACACAGCACTCCCAGAGGCATACTTCTAAGTGGGTGACATCATCCGCAAAGGCAAAGACGCCGATAGGGAATGTATGTGTTGTGAGGCATCTAAAAACATTACTGTGTCCCCAGGCAGCTGGAAACACACACACACACACTTGGAAGGGCCGGGAGTTGAACATACACCTACCTACTCTAACACACTACAGCATTACGCATTTACAGAACGCGCTACCGAGATTACTAAACACAGCACTCCCAGAGGCATACTTCTAGGTGGGTGACATCATCCGCAAAGGCAAAGACGCTGATAGGAATGTATGTGTTGTGAGGCATCTAAAAGCATTACTGTGTCCCCAGGCAGCTGGAAACACACACACACACACACACACACACACACACACACACACACACACATTTGGAAGGGCCGGGAGTTGAACATACACCTACCTACTCTAACACTCTACAGCATTATGCATTTACAGAACGCACTACCGAGATTACTGAACACAGCTCTCCCAGAGGCATACTTCTAGGTGGGTGACATCATCCGCAAAGGCAAAGATGCCGATAGGGAATGTATGTGTTGTGAGGCATCTAAAAGCATTACTGTGTCCCCAGGCAGCTGGAAACACACACACACACACACACACACACACACACACACACACACACACACACACACACATTTGGAAGGGCTGGTAGTTGAACATACACCTACCTACTCTAACACTCTACAGCATTACGCATTTACAGAACGCACTACCGAGATTACTGAACACAGCACTCCCAGAGGCATACTTCTAGGTGGGTGACATAATCCGCAAAGGCAAAGACGCAGATAGGGAATGTATGTGTTGTGAGGCATCTAAAAGCATTACTGTGTCCCCAGGCAGCTGGAAACACACACAAACACACACACACACACACACACACACACACACACACACACACACACACACACACACACACTTGGAAGGGCCAGGAGTTGTACATACACCTACCTACTCTAACACACTACAGCATTACGCATTTACAGAATGTGCTACCGAGATTACTAAACACAGTACTCCCAGAGGCATACTTCTAGGTGGGTGACATCATCCGCAATGGCAAAGATGCCGATAGGGAATGTTTAGAGAGTGAGCGGTCTGAAAGCATATTACAGTCCCAAGGTAGACGTACACAAACACGGCAGTGCTGTCATCGGGCCAACTAAATATCTATGGAGCACAACAACACTAAATAGATACGGGATGCACCACAGAGTGTACACCCTTCGAGAGAGCAACAAGTGTGTTCAATGTAGGCATCCATCATGACATTGAAATTGGACATCTGGTGCCTGGATGACCACCATGGCTATACAGGATGTCAATGGGCATGCCCACACGCTTAGTATCACACGTCTGTTTGGAATGTACTGTGTGTCCATCTACACAATGGCGTACTGGGCATGCTCACACACTTAGCAGTTGCAAAGGGCCATCTTGCTTGCACACGGAGTCTAATCACGGAAGGCCGCAGTGTGGACTGTACTGTGTGTCCATCTACACAACTGCGTACTGGGCATGCTCACACACTTAGCAATTGCAAAGGGCCATCTTGCATGCACACGGAGTCTAATCACGGAAGGGCGCAGTGTGGAATGTACTGTGTGTCCATCTGCACAACGGCATACTGGGCATGCTCACACACTTAGCAGTTGCAAAGGGCCATCTTGCATGCACACGGAGTGTAATCGCGGAAGGGCACAGTGTAGAATGTACTGTGTGTCCATCTACACAACGGCGTACTGGGCATGCTCACACAGCAGTTGCAAAGGGCCATCATGCATGCACACGGAGTCTAATCACGGAAGGGCACAGTGTGGAATGTACTGTGTGTCCATCTACACAATGGTGTACTGGGCATGCTCACACACTTAGCAGTTGCAACAGGCCATCTTGCATGCACACGGAGTGTAATCGTGGAAGGGCACAGTGTAGAATGTACTGTGTATCCATCTACACAACGGCGTACTGGGCATGCTCACACAGCAGTTGCAAAGGGCCATCATGCATGCACACGGAGTCTAATTACAGAAGGGCGCAGTGTGGAATGTACTGTGTGTCCATCTACACAACGGCGTACTGGGCATGCTCACACACTTAGCAGTTGCAAAGGGCACTCTTGCATGCAGATGGAGTGTACACACAGAAGGGCACAGTAAGGTATAACTGCCCTCACACACAGGGCGGTCTCACATGCAGTGACCTGTACACACACAGCTGCCATCACAGCTGTCACAGGTGCAGGTCACACCCGTACACACTGCAGTGTACACTGTAGCTGTCAAGTCAGCACCATGTCGTTGGTGCAGCACTACACAGCCTTACGGTCCCACAACACCATGTGACACATGACCACTGGGCTGTACAGCAGTGTACACCAGCTGTGCAGAGTACACATGTACCAACAGGGATCCAACAGGTGTTATGCATTGCAATGATACCAGTATACATGAACAGGGCGGCTCAAGATGTACCATGGCCCTTACACAGCTGTGACACCTGACTGTTGCTGTACACCAATGAACACACATCTGGGTATGTCATACATGTGATTGTGTGGATGTGTGCATGGACTGCACACACAACACATACATACATGGCCTTTGATGTACCTCGTGCATAACACTGGCCTAAACAATGCTACACACGCGAATTGAAGGTGGGCCCATGTCTGTTGAATGCTCACACTACAGGGGGTAGCAGTGTTGACTGGGACACATACCCTTGTACTGGTCACCTGTGACACCCGTGATATCATACCGCAGTCCATGTGTTATGTATGTCAACACACATGCACACATGTCCAACAATAGCAATGCATACAAACATGGGAACAGGAGACACATGTGACATCTGTACTGTGCATGCAGCAAACATGCATGTGCAGTGGCCGATGTCCGTAACATAGTTGCACCTATCTACGACATGCAGACGCAATGCAGACCCATCATTGACATCTGTATATGGTGACATACAAACAGCACGTATGGAGGGATGTGTGTACATAACATGGTGAACCACCTGTCTAGATGTATGCGTGCAGGGGGTGGCTCTCAGTTGTGTCACACACCATCCTGTCATGCCATGTGCTAACTGTACGCTATGTCGCTGTTACGTGATGGTGCTGACATAATGCATACACAGCGGTCAGGTGTTAACAACTATATGTCATATGGCACCTGTAACACCTACAACCTCCTGTGTGCATATAGCAGCACATTTGCCAGATTTAGCATTGGTACACATAATGCAATCAATACCGCTGCATGTCCATCAAACGTGTCATCATATGGCAGGTGTATCATTCCCAGCACTGCCATGTGTGTCCGAATGTGTGACCAGGGATGCCACATATTGCGGGGAATATGTCCCATTTGCTACACATCCCTGTACACCATTGAAGAGATCTGTACATACGTCAGTGTGGGAAGCATGACGTTCGCCGGTGAGGTGCATCACACACGTCGGCTGTCCATATAGACATGTGTGGTCACCACAGTGTGTGTGTGTCTGTATGTATGTCTGGTGCTTGGTGTGAGTGTGTATGCTAATATACGGTGGGAAATTATCACTAGCCCCACTTGGTGACTAACCCGTAATGGTGATGCATTGCACAACCCTGTTGATGCCATAGGTCCCAGCCATACTGGCTACCTATGCATGTCCCTTCTCTGTGATATGTCGTGTGGGTGCATAGTACTGTGAGGGTGATGACCACACAGGCATGGGTCCCCAGCTGCACACTATGGGGTGTGCGTTATAGTGGTGTACACCCCGTGAATGCGGCCATGTTCACGTACTGTTACAGGGTCCTACTGCTGCACAGTGTGGCCTCCAGCTACCAAGTGACACCTCACATCATCATTGGCCAGGCCACTGTGTACAACCCCTGCACCATGTCACCATACCTGCAATGTGTCCTGCTATGTATGTCACATCTCTGTCCAGTGTAGCCTGTGGCACCGACCACATGCATCAGGTGCAGTATATGTGCGGACATCTATGTCATGTTGGTGTGTCCAGCAGTCAGGATGAGGGTACATGTAGCATGCTGATATTGCCAGACGTGCCTGTGTGTAATCCACAGTTACACGTGGGGGACTGCAAACACTGCTACCTGTAGGCACATGCAAGTACACCATAGGAGGGAACCAGGGTATCACAACCAACATGGTGCTACAGATGTAACCGAGACACATACCGTGAAAACATCACAATGCATGCTGCACCTGCACTACATGGTATGACTGGTGCATGTCGACAGTACACAACCTATGTCACATACACATCTCTCAGTATTCACACACAGCCACTGCAACATACACATCCCTCACTATGCATACACAGGTATTACATACACCTGTCACTATGCTGTTCACCCTGTGCATCAGAATATTTGTGCATAACCCAGCACCGATGGTGTGGATGACAGGGATGCAGCACAGGCTTCATCATATGCACAGAGTGATATGTTTGCCAGGGGCATAGGCTAAACCAATGGATAACATCATGTGTGTGTGTAAGGGATGGTGAGTTGACTGGACATGTCTGTGCAGAATGCATGTGGATGTTGTGGAGCCCTACAGTTGTGTTCGCTGTGTGCATGTATGTGTGTACACAGTTCTGCCATTTGTGATGCCTACATGAGGTATAATTGACCGCCCCAGATTGTACAGTGCAGGTTGTACAGCTCACTGCATCCGTCCACTGCCACGTGACCAGTGCCTGCCTGGGGTTGCACAGGCACTACCAGGTGGAGGTACAGAGTGGCTACTGTCTGACGACACATGCCCGCTGGAACTGTGTCCCTGCTGAGACCATCCAGGGCCACGTCCACGTGGCCTGCTGTGTCCTGGTGTTGACAGCACAGCACCAGCTGCACTGCTACTGCTACCGGCACTATGGGAGTGGGCATGTGAGGTGGAACTCTCACGTTGACCTACACTAGGTGGTGTTGCTGGCCTATGTCCATGTGGCCTATGCCTCACTCCTACCAGGTCCAGCACAGACAGCTCCCGCTCGTGGATTGTCATGCCTTGGTTAAGGATTCTGAACATTTCACCTAGTCGCCTATCCAGAACATTAGCAATCTGCTGTTGAGCATTTGCAAATGCCTGGATGTTGTCATTTAGGGTATGGATAGCAGCCCTCTGCAGCCTCTGCCCTTCTCTGTTCTGCCATTCAGCATGTGCCTGTGCTGCCATTACAGTCTGGAACATGCATCTGGTGATACCAGCTGCTGCGCTCTGTCCTGCAGGTGCATGTCTGCCAGAGGTCCTCCTATGAGCAGCACCAGCCACATGCCTGTGTGGCACATCTGCAGTCATTACACTGACACCATGGTGTGTAGACACACCTTCTGTAGCCACCACACGTTCCTGTTCCACACCAACAGACGCTGACTGTCCTTCCTCTATGGCCACTGGTGATGCGGTATGTGTTGGCAGCAGAACTGTGTGCGGGGAAGAGGGGGACATAGCTGGGATGGTAACTATTGGCACAGATTCAGCCCCTGACAACCCTGCCTGTACCTCATGCATATGTTCATCACCGCTAGTATCTGTGGGGACACTAACATCAGATGGACTGCAGGAGGGTAATGCACCTACATCACCTGTGAATGCAAAGAAATATTGTAAAGTACAATAGACACAGACACACACACACACACACACACACACACACACACACACACACACACACACACACACACACACACACACACACACACACACACACACACACACACACACACACACACACACACACACACACACACAGACACACACACACACAGACACACAGACACACAGACACACACACAGACACACCATGCATGTGATTTGTCAGATGGCATGCAGCATGCCTGCGATACAGCAGAGGGCATGCAGCTCAGACATTACTAGTGTTAGTAAGCATACCTCCCTGGGGTGCACACTACAGCAAGCAGGTGTCATATCAGTAGCCATGCAGTTCACACAATCATGGTAGTATGCATGCATCCCCGTGATACACCATGTGGCCCAGAACAGGATAACAGTACACATGGCTGACGTGACCTTGACATGTAATCTGCTGATATGTGCATTAACATGCATACATGTTTGACACAATGGTGTCCTGACACATGTACAGCATCATAATGGGCTTCACATTGCAGTGTTGTGTGTATGCCCTACAGATAGAATGCATGTTTAGCAAATGTGCATGAGCATGGGAGGGTAGTGTGAGCCATCTACATTGCTATACAGTGTGAAGTACAGACACTGTGCCATTGCATGGCAACATGAAGCATGTATGTTGCTGTAGAATGCATAATATGTACACATTGCATAGCCATAACTGCAACACAGTTATGATGTTTGACAGATCGTATATGGTAGACTTCAGTGACACCTCCAGTAGCTGTGCACAAGCTTTTAGATTGTCCAGTGTACCACATCAACTGTATAATCGGTCAACTAAGGCTATAATTGGACCATGTGTGGACAATGTGCAACAAGGTGTATACACATCCTAAGTACTGTGTGGCTACATGTCTCTGGCCATCCCCCATGGCCATGTGTGCACATGTGTTGGCCAATTGTGTGTGATGGGCATCTTCTCCACATGTCTGTGTGGTCCCATATGACATACACCCATACATGTCAGATATGTCACAATCCACAGGGCTATGCAGACAACGGGTTGTATGTTTGGTATGTGGGGTATAGGTCATGTGATAGTGTGACAATATTGCAGACAGAACACTACATGTCTGGAACATGTCAGGTGGTGCATCACAATGTGTGCACCCAATGCAGGGGCATATGACACAATGGTGACACTTGTGGGCTGCCCATATCACAGCTCACTGTGTGGTAGTGTGTGTGTACCACACTTGTTGTTCCAATGCATACTACATATGCCTCCATTGTAGAACATCTCCACCGTTGTATGCACAGCTGACCACACATGTCGCAATGACAAGTACTGTGGTTTCAAGTCTGTGTATCATTACGTTTGTATATATTGCACATGGGTGGCGTGTGTGAATGCATGGTGGTGCAACCTGCATATCGTGACTGGAACAAACATCAGGTGTGCACGTGTTAACTGGCCACATGGCAAATAGATCTACACTGTAACATGCCTGATACTGATGACAGTCTCACCTGCAACGGACCCATGTCTGTGCAGCACGCCAGAGTTACCTGTATAGGGGTGACACACCAGTATGAACATTATCCATGACTGTATGACAGCCACAGGTTGCACTGTGCATGTGAACACATTCACCTGTGTAATAGCATATAGTATGCACATGTGTGCATACACAACGTAGCATACTGTAGTATGCAGCATGTGTGTCCACATACCTGGCATATGTTGTTACTTTACATAATGTACAGTGAGACATGCACCTACATGGGATATAATAGCCATATGTGCAGTACTGACTTACCAGGCAACTCCAAGCTCATTGGTTGGGAGACACCCACCTCCACGATGGCAGCTAGTGTTTCTGGATGCTGTTCCCTGGGTGTCCTCAGACTGGCCAGTAGCTCCTCGGTGTGTGTGAGTGGGGGCTGGGTTGGTGGCCCACCACCTGTTCCACCTTGTTCCCTGGTGATTGCAGTGGCACGCTGTTTTGCATGTCGTATCAGGTCTGTGCAGTGTCTGCGCACCTGCTGGTAGGTGCGGTTATGGCCACCCACATCGTTCACCCTCTTGCGTAGATCCTGCCACAGGTCATCCCGCTGCTGGGCATGCTGTGACACATGGCTGAACAACAAGTCATAGTTGTCATGGAGCTGTGGGATGAGGACATCATCCTCCTGGCGGGTGTATGCTGGGTGGCCTATATGGGGCATTATCTGTAAAACATAATGATGGTGACAGGTCACAGTTTCAGAGATGTACAGAGATACTGCTGCACATACATTTCTATGACATCCACTGCATCTGCACAGTTATCTTTGCAAAGCATCATGACACTGACACGACTGACATGGTTGTGTCACACATGTCACACCCATTATGCATTGGATATCATCACCATATGTGTGTCACCTCATTACAGTGTTCATACTCCATGTAAATGCTGTCTTGCTGTGGGCATGTCTATTTGCCTGCTCTTGTGTTCTTACCTATCTGCACATGCCTCGATGTGTCCACGGTACTACTGTTGACCTGGATGCTGTGTATATGTCACATGTCAACACAGACACAGCCGTAATGGACTTGAGCAGTGACAATGCACACATACGCATGGACACCTGTACATGCATGTGTTTTGCCATATACATCTACACAGCACTGTACAACTGTTCAACATCCTGCCACGGATCACCTGTATTACACATGTGATAGACATGGGACAATGGATAGTCAGACGACATTCGCAGGGATGGTCATCAACCATAGCATGTGCGGGCACGGTTACCACGCTGTAACAGACAGCCATTGTGCCACCGCAAGGTGCATCAGTGCCACATTACTGATCCAGTCAGTTGATAGTACATCTACCATGCAGCCATCACACCATGTATGACTGGGATGACATGTGCAGCTTTGATGGACAGGGTTGCATGGTATGGCGGGAGTGTGTCACATATATGGCACAGGGATCTGTCCAGCCTGTGGTGATCCTAGTATTAGGACGGTGGCTGTCCATGACATATGTCATATAGATCAGGATATGGACATGTAGCATGTCCATCATCATGGTGTAGCAAATGTCCTTCTGCAAGGTAGACAGCATGCTGCATAGTGGAGGTGTGGATAGTGAAGGCTGGTATCGCACATCCATGCAAAGCCATTACCCCTTACAGGTGGTATGTGATCCAATATTGGTCACCACAGTGCTGTATATGCCTGTCCAGTGATCTCCGTGCTCATGGATGGCACCCTGACATGACATGGGTACCTCATATGACTACCTAAGGGTCGTGGAGATGTCACCATGTCGGGGGGTGCACTGCACAGCACCATCCCTTACACAGTGTCCATCATGTTGCCACAGCCTAGGTAGTAGTTTATGGGTACAGGGATGTTCACCTAGCGGTGACACTGCTGGTATCATCCATCAGACTGTGCACATATGTCACACACCTCACCCACACAGCCCATTCTGTATGTTGTTCACAACACTGACACAGCTATACTGATAGGTCATGGCCATTCACAGCCTTACATACACAGATACCTAACATTTGTCTGTGTGGTATGGGCTACAATGATGCTGGGGTACAACACATTAACCCTGTTCTACTGTATCTGGCACTGATGTGCTGTGCACATGTCACTCTTGCACCTTTTGTAGTTGTGAGTCTGTGAACAGGCCACTGGTGGAACACTCTTGTGACATGCAAAGGTATTTGTAATCAAATATCCGTGCTGTCTTGTACATCTGTACTGCTAACATCTACAGTGCTTTCATGGACATGCACACCATACTCAGCAGGGTTATAGTGTGGTGCCACCCTAAATGACTGTCATCACCACTTGTGTGTTGATATTATCCAACACCATATCTGTATTGTATGGTCATGCTAGGCACTTGTCCAGAACATGTGAGCATGTCATGAGCTACTGATTACTATAGTGCCCATTCCACACCATTTCCTACAGGTACACTGGCTGTCCTATACTTCTCAGCTTGTTTAAGGTACGACAGCTGTTGTACACATGTAACGCACATATCCTGTGGAACATGGTTGTATATACAGGCATGTCCAACTGTCACGTACCAGTGCTACTGCCTGTCTATATGAGGGATATGCTTTACATGTGGCAATAGAGCAATTGTCTCATGTACACATTCAATGCTCACCTCCCAACATATGGCACTACAGCCTGTGGGGGATGCACGTCTGCAGCCATGCTGGGCCCATAGCCCTCAGGTGTACCTCATTACGGGGGAACGTACCTCATTTGGGGTTCTAAAAGGTGCATGTTCCTCATGGTTCCACATTGGAAGGGTCTGTCACACATTCATTGTTGTACATAGTTTACCTGCTAGCCATGGCTAAATAGATGTGAATCACATTAATTAATTGGAATATCTGTTTTATATGTAAGACCAGCCTATTTTAGCCATCATATGCCCTTCCTAGTTGACGCTGTTAGTAAGGCAGTTGTAAGTGTTCCACGTTTCACCCATTTGTCACATGGTATGAGGGCTAATGTTCCTCAGTTTGGGGACAGGAGGCTGACAGCTATGGCTGGGGGTAATGCTGTCGCCAACCCTGACTGCACCTGACAGTCATTTGGGGATGTGTATCATTTGCAACACATCCCACCCATCACATAGTCTCACATGATCTACACCACTGGACACACCTATGAGGACAACCTGTGCAGTACGTCTCCATACTCACTGTAGGCACCAGAGGTAGCCCCCATCATGGCAGACAACATCACCAGCTTATAGCCCACAGACTCATGTGTGCCCACCATATACAGCCAATAGTGAGTTATAACATTCACAACACACCAGTCATAGCTGACTCTGTAGGGTGTCACACTGCAGTTCCACACAGCAGGCTACACAAGGTGTTAGTCGCTTACATCTTGCTGTCGGGTAACTGCTTCTGCAACATAACCTATGCACCCATGCCACACCTCACCAGGTACGATATGTCTGTCATTCGCCATGTTAGTGTGACGGCCCTGTGATGCCACTTCACAGACTACGTGTGCAGAGACATGCAATAGCTCAACAGTCTTATAGCCCTGAGGGTGTGGGCCTAGCCCTGGGGAGCATTTTGCATTAATCCAGACATGATACTACTGTACAATGACCGACTGTGTCACGTCAACAGTTGCCTATGTTCCTATTGTCATTCCACAGGCATGTGGTATCTGTCCGCTATGACTGTCCTGGTGAAACACAATGCTGTGGCACAGATGACTTGCACCTGTCAGCCCTGGGAGTACAGCACACATGTAAGGCTCTTGCTGCTTCTATACTGCCTGTCTTGCACAGTTTCCAATAACTGTCATCGGCAGGGCGGTAACTGGCAGGCACGACATGGGGTCATGTGACACATTGCTTGCATCTTCCTCTGTGACGCACGCAGGCAAGGCACACCTTATAATGCACAACTCATACATCTCTGCAGTGACTGGGACCTGCCTCTAGGCTCTGCAGAGCACACCTGCAATGACAGGTTATAGACAGACCATACCTTTCAGGCACATACCTGGACCGGCACACCCACAGCTGAGGGGTTCCCATATCCCACTATGTTTTGCACACATCCTGGCAAGTTGCTTAGCACAATGCATCGGAGGTGCTCCACGTGCAACTAACTGTGTCCGGGACTGCTATACACATTGTAACAAGCGACAGAGTCAACATCATACCCCACAGGTAACATACCTTCTATGTTGGTATAGTGGACAGTGGGCCTCAGCTACTACTGATGTGTGACTGACACTACCCCACACTTCACTGGGATAGCCACTCATGTACTGACACATCCATGAGTCATACCCTCCGCTCTGCTGGATCAACCCATACACACCACCTCCAAGACCTACATTACCCTTGGCATGAACACTACCACCATGTGACTGGTGTTACACACCTGGGGTTATCCCCTCATTGGTGGATTCCGAACATATGCTAATTGACCTTGTTAGCCACATCCCGGCAACACACCCATCACAGCATACACAGTACATGTGTACTACAATACCTACTACAGACGTCTGCTGACAGCGGTTGTTAACATCATGACACCCGTGCAGATGGGCAATACACATACAAATGCTGACACATACCCCAGTGCACTTAATTAGCATGTACACAACTGCATGGATCATGCTATTCCACACAGAGCCATGATGGTACACACCAGATAACAGACGCCACTCTTGTGGTCATGTTCCACGGACATATGATGTACAACAACAGGTGTAGGTTGTTGCACAGTAGTGTACATTCCCATGTGTGAGGTGGCTCACTGGTCAGCCATGGTGGGGCCACAGGGTCCCTCATCACGTACTCTAAGACTAGCTACATAAACATGACTGCCACACATTCCAGGGTGTACCACCAGGCATTATGGTGGTATGTCAGTATTCGATGGCAACACCCACATCTGCTGTCAAATACAACAGTCACTCAGGAACATTGCAGACCCAGGTATTGTTGGCAACATGCTGGAGGATGGATTCAATGCTGACAGTACACCCTCTCACTCACTACAGGGCCGCAATCCATACATGAACATTGTGGTGTCCCTGTGCTCACACGTACATAGTACTGACCTACACTCTATATGTCCTGGGACACTGGCCCCATGTCACCTTCCAACATCCCATGCTGTGATGTCCACCAACCTCTGAATTACATGTCTCCCCACTAGGCCACCATATTCAGTGATAGCCTTGTTTCAGACATTGTAGCCCCTGAATGGCACACAGCAGCATTTATCACACTACACACAGGTGGCACCGCATTGCACGAGTGGGACTATAGTCCTACACACCTGACTGGACTGTTCTACATGGCTATGGGGCACATCATCAAGGACATCATTCTCAGAGACATTGTTGGGCTCCCGTCCTTTGCTGCCACCCAGGTTGGGCTTGTTAAGGCCAGCGCATGGCCCCTACACATGGTGGACTCCTTTCATACAGTTACCAGGGCAGTTGCTGATCGTACAGGAGTCCACACATCCTACATTGTCCTCTCATTGCCTTTCAGCACCATTCCCCATTCTGGTATTGACAACATACACATCCACCTGCACATTGTACCCTGTGTCTCAGGATGTTATGCTATGTGGCTCATGGACAGGACACACAGTGAGGCCAGCATACCATAGTACCTACTACATGTCAGGTACATTTGGCATACCACGGTCCTCAGTCATAGGGCCCCTCATGTTCAGTATATGCTTCCCTGTGGAACAGACTGGCACAGGGGACTTTCCCTGCCTAGCTTTCAAACCACTACATACCAAGCACCATGATTGCTCCACCAGCTGATGCTGACTCCAACCATACGGGTGTCGTTGTGACAGATACATAATCTGACTATCATGGCATCAAGCTGCATGACACAAGGTGCATGCACATCACCTTTGCATTACACCATTCACCCACTGACTATCACATGGATGGTAGTCCCGTACATACATATCACATTGTACATGTTTGCAGTACACACATATGTCGCACCCACTCCTGTGGTTACCGTATTGCCACTGTGGCATGGATATCCTTCTACGTGGCTACACCTATCTGTACTGGGTGTGTAACTGGTACATAGGCACCCATTGTACCTCTGAACTCAAGACATCTACACCCATTCAAGGGTACACCACCCCATTTAGGGTGTACCTTACACAACAGCTACAGCTTTACATGCCACAACATTAACACGCCATGGCGTTTACTGAGCTCGATGCTTTAAATATGTGGCTGCACTACGGACACCACATCTGTACACATTTGCATACTACATACTCATTTGTGACCTCTGCTGATCAGACAGGGCCCATGTCCACAACATTATTGATGGATATACTCCTCATACGCAACATAAGTAGAGGCCACTGTGAGCAACATGCTCATGGATATGTGCACACACGTCACAATGAGTGGGATGTGCTTCTGGGTTACATTCCCAAACCGGACACTCACCATGCTGTGGAACATACGTCCTGTGTACATCACACAGGGACACTCAGTAGCACTGTTCATGTGATACCTCCCTTGGTGATTGGGAGACACATGTAGGCCTGGGATCACTGCAGTGGCTGTACTGTGCAGTGGTGCAGGCCACACCTGGCTGTGTCCTTCACAGGATACTACCCTGGAGAGGTGCCACTAGTGTGAACACTGTAGTTGTGCTTACACATGGACTTGCCAGACTGCATAGTACCCCACTATGCACCTGTGCAGCTATTACATGTCCTTTGTTCATGGTTACTTGGTAGCCCTTCCATTTAGATTAGCTATCATGCTATTACTATGTCCCATACCTACAGGCCATATGTATCCTGTTATTGTACATACCAACAGACGATACCTGTGGTATGCATGATATGCCTGTTATGCTGTGTATAATATGTGTCATATCTATCTATAATACTATAAATTACACGTATTTCACATAGTATCCCATAATGCAAAGCATACTTTCTTAGCGGGACCACCTTACATATGTCATTAACGTTATATGCCCATACACATGCGTGCTGTGACAGTATCCATACACCCCTGCGTGTTGATGACA
>NC_056744.1:1507469222-1507486695 GCF_019279795.1 Protopterus annectens
TTTCACCTAGTAGAATGCCTGTGTGTCTGCTGTGTTTAGTAATCTCGGTAGCGTGTTCTGTAAATGCGTCATGCTGTAGTGTGATAGGGAAGTCATGTGTAGGTTCGATTAGCAGCCCTGCCACATGTGTGTGTGTGTATGTCTGTATCTCTCTCTCTCTCTCTCTATATATATATATATATATATATATATATATATATATATATATATATATATAATCTATTTTCTGCCCATAACTCTGCTCTTGCATGCACAGCTGACTGTTTCATGTATCACATATTTGCATAGCTTTCACATACCAATGGGGTATGTTGCAAATCCCAACATTGTCCATGCAACGTCCGTGTTACGGGCGGTGTTACACGCCTTACAGGGTTTGCTGTATATCTTGGCAGACATCTATCCTTGTTGTACTCTCACTGTACTCAGACACGCGGAGGCTTCATGTATCATGGCCTAGTTTTGATGTGTGTATGTCTATTTGTGCTGTGTGCATGGCTGTGGGTATGTCCCACTATCATAATTTGTAAAGGTGACAGCCCTATAGGTTCTTCATGTAGACTGCTGTGTCATTTGACATGTCAGCACATACCTGCGGACAGTACTGCATGTCCTACTGCAGCGCATTTCATACCTATCTTGCAGTCGATATTGCTGTTTCCTCACACATGGATCTGTTTCTGTTCATACCACTCCACCTCCTAGAGCAAGTTGCTGGACAAGGCCTTATCTGATAGTGGGACACATAGGGGCAGTATTGACATGTTGCTCTTACAAACGTAGATAGTTGACACAATAATAGGTTTTGCATTAGTATGGCTTTTCTGTCGGATTTGGTGTCTTACTCACATGTTTGTCATTATTTCATGTCTTCAGTTATCATGAAAGTGCCAGAATGTTACTGTTGTTACGTGGAACACACCAACAATATGAGGCAGAACTCTGCACATTCTGCATAAATCTGTACAGTTGCGGAGTATGTGTCTGATACAAAATATCAACTTTCTGACACCTATACACACACTGTATGGCGGCATCACAGGCCACATGCCATTACATTGATATTGCAGGACACACCCACCCAGACAGTTGTATTCCTCACATAGGCCAACAGCTGCTTATCCACACTAATTGGTCTATCATGTGCCATATGTGTGCGCCGGTATTTGCTCTTTCCGTCAGTGGCAGAGCTCACGTACGTGTCTGGGGGACTGGACATTGTTACGGTGACACTGCCTGACACCCTGAGGGACACATTACTTTTGTGTCTATTAACCTTCCACATTGACATTCACAGGGCATACATTGTCATTCACATTTGTCAGAGTACATGCGTGTGACTTGTACATGTTTTCGCATTTGTCCTGATGTCTTTCTTCTCACCTGTCCACCTAGTATCACTAGTTCTGTACATGTATTTTGGACAGATTACCTTCATACCCCTAACCTGTACACATTATGGGTAAATGCCCTGATGTTTGACCTTTGCCCTTGTTACATTTGTCATAGTGATGTGCCTTTCTGGTAAATTGCTGGCAAGGCATTGCGAACTGTGTGGTAGATAATAGTGACTGACATTTCCATTACATGATTAGTAACACTCATAACATCCGTATTCATGGGTACGCCAGTATTCTCACAACGTTCTGACTTTGTCTGGGGTATATCTAATATAGTCCCTATTTGTATTTCATGTACTATGCCTTAGTGCAGCTGTGTTATTCTGACAGTTTGCCAGTTATGGGTACCATCTTGGTCGTACGCATGTCCATTGATGATAATCGCCTACATGACACTGATATAGGGCCCTACATATTGCCAAAATGGTTTCCGCAATATCCAGTGGATGGTTTGCCCCATTATTGAGAATATAGGGTGCTATACCCACATCACTCCCACGGGGCGGGCCTACGAAATCTCTGCCAAACAACACCTAGGCCCATTTCTGCATACCCATGATTCCCATACCTGACAACTCTCTACAGTACCCATTACACATGTTTAATGTGTGCGGTACTGAAGTGTGGAGACACTTATATGCACTCCCCACTCTCCGGATATCAGTTCGTACATCATATATTCTATCGGCACATGTGTCATCACCCTTGCACCTGATACTGTTGCATGTACAGCTATTTCGTATTTGCTGCGGTCACTTATTTTGCGTCAATGTCGGTCGACACAACGTAAGAAACAATTTTTGGAGTCCTGCAATGGACAGCTATCTGCATGTTTAAAGTGTAGAACTTGCTGGACTGTCACTTTCTGGTCAATGGTTTGGAATGCTGCAGTTTATTCACCTTTCCTGCATGTCTGTTTGCCTACCCATATTAGATATAACGTGGCCTATTTATGTACATATGTCATATCTACGGGACATAAGTCTGTTGTGTATACATATATACATGCGCATTCCTCATTTCATAACTTGCTTTGGTTTATGTCAGTGGATTATGTGTATACACATATATCTATATCCATACCATACCTTTCCACTATACAGATTGTCACAGAGTGTACAGCTGGTTGCCCCTTTATCTTCGCTGTGTTTTACATAAACCTGTGTCTATCTGGCAATGTAGTGGCATTTCATTTGAGACTTACTGTGGGGAATTCTGGAAAGCAGTTCAGGTTACGACTGCATACCCTTCAGAGAATCCATGCTACTGACACACCCGTTATTCTATCCACTTTCTATGTTTGTTCTGGCACATATCTGGGGTTTGTCCCTATTTGTACCAGTAGTTTGCATGGCTTTGTCCGGTTTCATACTTTACGAGGTTAACAGGTTTGAGCCATGTATAACTAACGTGGGGGAAACAACATTCATTTACTATGCTGTGAGCGGATCACACACGCACAGGTGCACTTGCATTTCCTTATTAGGTTACGCGCAGGCCGCATGCATATCCTTATTGTGGGTTACATATGTTTACTAAGTCTTTGTGCTTACGTGGGCTTTATTACTTGTGACAGTACCAGTAATTATCTGTAATCCAGTTAACGGACGCCATGAAACACACGTTCACCTTTACATATTTAACTGTCTGTACAGCACAGACGCATTCATTACACTTTCACATTATATGTGCTGTAGTCGTTGTTCAACCGGGACTGCATTCACGTTGGCCGGATGCTGTAACCACTATACGTTTGGTGTTCTGACTATATGCATACCCATAGTACATAGCTACATTAACATATGCCTCACCGCTTCACTTACGTCACAGGCATCCATTCTCCTGCTGGGAAAAATGTGGTACTACATGTTACACATTCCCTATTCCCTACTGCTCTGGGCCCAAGCTGCATATTTAATCACTGCAGGGATATTCAGAACCCAAAGGCTTATAGTCCTGACACATACAGGTCTTTAATTGTCAGGGTGTTCATGTGGTGATCTGGGTTTAGGCTTGTCCGCCTGGTGTACGGAACTGCCCTGACCATGTTCAAATGTCAGACAAAGCACATGGACAGGGTTTGTCCATTTTAAACATTTAATCTGTGTTTACAGACACAGGTGTTTGGGCACCTGTCAGCAGCTTATGATGTTGGCAATACATAATATGGGTGGGGGTGGTTACGATACATAATCCACGGTGAGTGGTGTTCCCATTCACATTTGACTATTTCCTGTATTCATTCTTACGAGGGTTATTATTTTGCACATGACTTAACTATGAATTAACTACGGGTATGCAGTAGTACAGTCAACATATGTGACGGTTTGTTACAGTATATATGTACGGACCTCTGTAATACTGGGGACTGCCCCACATCCTTCACAACATTTCCTGCTTATGTACATACTATTATTCAATGAACTTTCGAAGCTTGTGAGAGCAGTAATTACATCTGTCCCTATTTGTCCACCCATCCTTTTAGGCTTTGTCCAGGTTTTGTTGCTGTAATAGGTTGAGAGGTGGTGTCGGTATGTGATTGAGTTGAATATATACTGTCGATAATTCAGTGGGGAGTAGGGTTACCACTTGTTCCTCTTTGCGAGGGGAGGTCCCACTTTGGACAGTTGTGTCCTGCGACGACACCTAAGACATGGCAAATGTCCTGTGATTTTAAGACAATAATATATTTCTTATTTTCTTTACTAGTTGCATGATACAGGTATTTTGTATCTGGTGCACATAACTATTATTTGGGATAGCATAAGCTATTCAAATGCTATGGCATAAGCTTTTATCTTGGCATACACGTGTAATTCTGTCCTTTGCACTGGCCGGGGGTATGTTTTATTCTGCTAATTCTCACATTTCTACAAGGGATGTCCCACCTTGGCCATCTGAACAGGTGGCAACCCTAGTGGGGTGACCTGCATGGTGGACAGCTGTTCCATCCTGCGTAGTATGATTTGCATGTCTGTGTAGAAACTGAACAGTACCGTGACTACACATACATGTTTTGTCCAGATGTGTACAGTAATGGACACCGCATGTAAACAACTCTGAGGTTTCAACAGGTTACTTATCCCACGTGGGATGTACACACATTTTGCCGTAACATTAACGCGCGGGCATTTGGATTTATGTACCTGTGATGGGATGTTTACAAACGTGGAATACATATTTGCAATCTGGACACTGCCTAGGATGATACTTCCTACTACATATGGGGAATACTCGCTATGTGTAGGTGTACGGATGCGCAAGGCTGGTAGCTGGATTTGGTGGACATTTGGACATGGGTGCGGGTTATGTGCTATACAGGGGTTGTTGCGTATTGCATTTGCATGCATGGGTTCTACTTTTGGATATCCCGGTTCTGCATATAGCATCCTATGTGTATGTGACGGTTACGTTCCTGTTCATGTGTATAGCACATTTTAATATACATATGTTTGTGTGTGTTTGGTATACAATTTGGACTGTCAGGTTTCTTTACGGTTGTTATATAGCCACAACTGCCCTGCTGTGTACTATCACTACCACTGTGGGACTGCTGGTGACCATACCCATGGGGCTAGACGTGTGGATTGGTGGCACGCTGACATGATGCCCTTCACTTCCACTGGGTATAACTTCTGACAGTGCAGTACATTACGGACACACGATTTTAAATATCATTTGTTCCATGGACGGAAACTCATATTATGTTGCGTGCATTTCTGTTTGGTTCTCCATTTTGTGTGGCCGGGAACTGTCTTGAATGCTTTGCATACGTTTCATTATCTACGGACACTGATAGGTGCGATTACTATTGCAGACAGGCTATAATATTCAGCAGTTTAGGTTGCTCATTGCCAGCAGACATTGACACGCCTCTGGGCGCAGCTTAGTAACGCCCCATGCACTCGCGCACGTGTCCTATGCAAGTGGATGTGGTAGCGGCACACCTTCATTAATATGCATATGGCGCTACTACACCATTTATACGCTGCACGGCCAGCGCAGGCCTTACACCGGCCTTGTGCCGAGCTTCATGAATCCGGGGGATGGCTTTTTAAATAATAATGTCTGTAATATACAAAAAAAAAACCTCAACATGTATTCAGAAAATCTCTAGAGTAATAACATTTACTGATACAGCAAGCCTACCCTGCTTTAGAAGTCACTATAATCAAGTCATTACAAAAAGTGCTTCACTTGATATATAGAAAAATATATCATGATTGTTAGCAGACATGCAAGAAGGCTACTGTAAAAACAAATGTAACTAGATTTTGCCTTTGTTTCTTAAGTTGTCTTATTATAAGCCAAAACTATACCAAACCATTCATTATTGAGAAAAATGCAATATTATTGTGAATATAATATATGTAGTTAAGCTAAAAATCTAACTAAAGCAAGAGAAATGGTTAAACATATAATCTAGGACATAAAATATAAATAACATTTCCCAAACCTGCAACTAAAGCTATACCCACATTGTAATCAGGGACATCGGGAGGCATATGCACTGTACTGATTTCAGTACAACTTTTTTAGAAGGGGGGGGTAGCTTTTTTGAAAAAAAAAAACGTACATATTTCTTCCTTTTTAAAGGGTGTTGGCTCCATTAAGGAGGATACCAGCCAGTCGGAAGTGAGCTCACATCATGTCCGGCTGGCTGCGAGCGGGAAACAATCGCAAATGGATTATCAGACACTGCGAGCGAGCGGGAATAGTTGGAAAGCAATCAATCCATGAACAGATTATCAGGTAAGAGTGGGAAGGCAAGCAAGTGTGTGGGAAATGTAGTTTGGAAGGCAAGCAAGTGTGTTCGCAAATGGAATATCACTGCGAGCAACAAACAGATTATCTGTGTGTGTTGTAGTTGGAAGGCAATCAATCCACAAACTCTGTGTGTGTTGCAGCTGGAAGGCAATCAATCCACAAACTGTGTGTGTTGTAGTTGGAAGGCAATCAATCCACAAACTGTGTGTGTTGTAGTTGGAAGGCAATCAATCCACAAAGTGTGTGTGTGTAAATTCCTCCCACATAATACACCTGCTGGCTATAGGTGTTCAGGCTCAAACCCTGTACCTTTGCTTCAGAGTAAGAAGAGCCTAAAGTCCCTAACCACCACCATTTCTGAACTTTGCTCAGATTTGCTTTTCTAATGGTTGTGAGCTATGGTGAGAAGTGAGAACTGAGAAATGAAGTTGTATTTCCCCCATTATTGTTTTTGTTGTTTGTCCAGGTTTTTTGTGCTAAGGTGTGAAGTGAGAACTGAATTTGTATTCCCTCATTACTGGCTTTCTTTGTCCAGGTTTTTTGTGCTAAGAGGTTGAGAGCTATCTAAATGATAGCCATTAAGTTTGTCTTCCTATTTTTCAAACTACCAATTTAACATAGTGGTATGTTGCACTGACTATAGTGCATATGGTTCTGGGTTCAAGACATGCATGGTGATAACACAGCATTTTATTCTAGCAACTTTCCAAAATTATACAAGCAATGTTTAAAATGTGTCCCTGGTTTTTGGGATTTTGTCCCCCCACCCAATAAATGTTGGTTTTTTCCAGATTTCTTGTGCTGCAAAGTTCAGAGATACAGCTGAGTGTCGCCATTTTACAAGGAGCTGAGAGCTGCAGGGGAACTTAAGTTTAGTGCTGCTTATGCTGAGTCTGCTTGTACTGTTAATAACACAACAGGTAGTGTACTTTCTTTTGATGCAGAAGGCTGTGGGTTCTTCTCCCACAGTAGGTAGATGCATTGCTGATACTGTACTGTGTTGTAAAGGGGATGGATGCTGTAGTCCGTTTTGGCGAAGATATCTAGTAGTAACTATGAACCTGTTATCAGTTTGCCATCCATTCCCTATTGCAATATTACTAGCGTATCATTGTTTTTAATGCAACATAGGCAATTTATTCCTCAAGGGCAACAGGCACATTATTTGTAGATGAAACCATGAAATATAAAGTTGTTTGCTAGCAGCAGCCTCTTCATTAGTTAGAGGTTTCTCTAATGTGGAATTATGTAGATGGCTTTTACTAGTTCAGAGATTGTGCATATTTACTGATACTGGTGGACTGTAGAAGTTTGAGTAGACTTTTATGATGGAAGGGTATCAAAGAGCATGTGTATGTTTCATGTGCAAGGGGCCTATGATTTGAAAACAGCCCAAAGTTAATCTTTATCTGCCACTGGCAAAATGTATTTTCTTTGAATGTGGGTTTCAATGCTGTTTCAATGAATGTGAGTTTCAGGGGCAGAGAAGTTTTAATGCTAAGTCTAGTTTCATTGTGAGACTGCATTGCTTTGTTTAGCAGATATTTATTTGTGTTCGTGCTGTAAAATGCAAAATAAAACTTTTCTGGCAAATCATTTAGGAATGAAGTCACTAAATAATGACCGACGTTAAGTTTCAGACGTCATAATCTTCAGAAAAATGCATGCTAAAGCAAGACCTGATATTCTATCAACTGTCTTAAGTTTATACAAGATCAGTTTTTAGTACTGTTTGTATGTTCCCCCAATATATTTGGCCTTGTCCAGATTTCCTGTATTAAGAGGTTGAGAGGTATGTGCAAATAAATCGCTTTATAGAATTGGGAATATCCAAACCTCTCAACTGTCCCCAATTTTGGCTCAAAATGTTGCTCTCCCCCTAATAATCTCTCCGCAAAATAGCAATTTTGGAAGAAAATGTGGAGGGTTTACTTTTATAAATAACTGTAATGATCAGAGTTATACATTACTTTTATTTCAGAAATGCATATAAATTCTCTAATTTTGTCAGCTGCTCTAAGTTAACTGTGCTCATATTAAAATGGTGTCCCTTCTTTGACAGGTTCCCAGCTGTATTGTCTGGCAATTTTATATTTTTGCATCACATTTTTGGTCCGTTTTTCATAAAATTGCATTTTTCTGGCAAATTAGTGGAAAATTATTAAAGACTGAAGTTAGAAAATAATGGCAGACATTTGAGTTTCAGATTTCATACCATTCAGAAAATTCATACTAATGCAAGACCTACTACTATTCTATTATCTTTAAGTTTATAAGACCAATATTTAAAAAAATTATTTTTGGGCCTTTGCCTCAGTTTTATTTATGAGTTTGTTGCTCTACGAGGTTGAGAGGTGTGTGTGTGTGTGTGTGTGTGTGTGTGTGTGTGTGTGTGTGTGTGTGTGTGTGTGTGTGTGTGTGTGTGTGTGTGTGTGTGTGTGTACCTCTCAACTGTCCAAATTTTGCAGAATGTCCATATTTTTGCCCCATATTTTTTGTCTGTTCCTCATAAATTTTGTGATTTTCTAGAAAATCATTGAAGGCTGAAGTTGCTAAATAATGACAGACATTTGAGTTTCAGACTTCATGTCCTTTAGAAAAATTCATACTAGCACAAATGCTTTTATTCTAGCAACTTTCTCATACTAGCACAAATCCTGTTATTCTAGCAACTTTCTAAGTTCACAAGAGCATTATTTAATATCTGTCCCTGTTTATTTTAGGCTTTGTCCATATTTCTTGCACTAAGAGGTAGGTGGGGTGTGTGTGTGAATGAAACATCCTAGTTAGGGGTAGCAGGTGGTTAGTAATTTACTCAAGCTCAAAACCTGTACCTTAGTTACAGAAAACAAAAGCATAAATTCTCTACCCCAACTACCATGCTGCATTTTTCAAAGAACTGACTTTCAGATTAATTTTCAATTCAAGGAACCGAGTTTGAGTGAATTTATATTATATTACTGAAGAGGCATTACAGCGAATGCCTCTTCATCAACACTAAAAGAGCGAACCGTGAATTACGAGAATGGCCGTAGCTTGGCTGGGGAGGGGGGTAGCAGTTTGAGAGCTGTGAGTACAAATTTGAAAATCCTAGCTACACCCCTGATTGTAATATATAGCAGAAGAACAACAAAACTCATTTTGTTTCCTTTCCCTTTTGCTTCTCCTTTCCCTCCCTCTTTCCTACTTCATCAGTATGCATGCACATGTATAAAAATGCAAATATATGTATAAACAGACAAATAGTTAAAATGAGTCTAATCTGCTTAACTTAAGAACTCTAAGCAAATTATAAAAGCTGCAACAAAGTAGATGGCATCAATTCCACTAGTCATTAAAGCATGTCATGTCATAACACGTTTCAGAACATGAACAGTAACGTGTAAATAAAATTGCATTAAAGTAATTTGAAGTTAAATATTAAACAAAATGAAACCTTATTTCATAGACTAGACTCTAGTAACATGTAAGCACTTTTTTTAAAAAAAAATGTAAATGTTTTACATCTACAACATACATAACACTAATACACATACAAGCAGTTTATTATAATGAAAAGAAAGCTGAATTAGCTTTACTTTAAATCGGCCCTTTTAATCCATTAAATAAGCTAACAGATTAGTTACTTCCTGTGTTAATGTACAATATAACTTGCAGAAATTAAGTCTTTGTAAAGGAATTTGTGAAGGTTTTACCTTTTTGGAAGGGGCAAGACAATGTGCATCTTGTTGCTTAGTACGAGGAAAAGAAGGATACAGTTCCTACCATTCAAAAGGGACCGATGAGCTGAAGGTGACATCATGTTGCTCAAAGGAATTGCTCAAAGGTGCATGAGTCTATACGTCTGAGCCATAGATGCTTCAGACAGCTCCAAACTTTCTGCGGGAAACTGCAGGCAGAAGAGACAACATCTGAGGGTTCCAGCTATCTTGAGAGCCTCTCAAGACATTTCAGCAGTTCACCGAAGCCTTCTTTTCCTCAAGCCAAGGCACTGAAGGGGAAAAAGGAGAAAAAAAAGAAAAAAATGGAGAGAGAAAGGGGAAAAGAAACAACTTTTTAAACCACCATGCCTGCAAGTCCGCTATAAACCAAAAGCCACCAATGAACGGGGCATAACCAGACCATCACAGTGACACACAACAAAGCATCCAAAAATAACATCAACCCCAAGCAAACAACAAGAAAAACAACCATATTATCACAAAAGAAATAAGGATTACATTTCCCAGTACTACAAATAAACACACAGACTCAATTACTTTAACTAAAGCAGGCAATCAGGCAGAAACATGGCAGTGAGACAACAGAAAAAAATCATCAGCAGATCCTGTAATAGACAATTCCTACAGCCATTCGGAGACATATAAGTAAAAGTTATAATTAAAAGGGCATAAAGACTATGGGAAGAATAAGCTTAAAACAATTAGTACCTGCACTAGTTTAACTAAATAAAGAGTGAAGACAGCCAAAAGGAACTCTTAGAGTACAGTTAAGTCTACATATACCTACTTAGTATCAATGAAAGAAAACAAAATTAAACTAGTGCAATTATTGTAGTCAGAAATATATGCAAATTAGAAACAATAACTATATTTTCTATCCTTTAGCATATAGAATATATTATAGTGTTACCCCGGGATTCATGAACCTTGCGCCAGGCGTCCGCATAGCGTCAGCGTTATAAAGCCAAATATGGCCACCGAGCGATTCAGGTATGAAGCAATCCAACGTGCACTACCGGTGTGCGCTGGACCTGCGCCGCCCCCGGCGTAGGTATGCTAATCACACTGTGTGCGGTATTGCACCATGCAAATGAAGGCAAATAGCGATCCACGAAGTGGGGCAGGCGAAGCGTAGGAGACGGCAATGTAAACCAAAAAAAACGGTTTACATTTACCAAACATGACCAAGGAGTAACGGAAGGCTGTCAACATCAGGTATCATACAGGTGCAATATGCCAATGATGAAAGGCACCGAGAATGTCCAAAGAAAACATGCACAAACCGTAAATAATGACATAAATGTTATGTAATGAGAAACCACAGCAGAACCCCCGGATATGTGCACAGAAGGTGCAAAGCAATGAAATAATATGACAATGTCCTAAAAGAGCTGTATAATACACATCAGCTGCACAGCCACCACACACCATAGTATGTATGGAAAGCCTCAACCCCAGCGCAAGGGTTGTCAAGGAGTGGCGGCAGTGTTCGGCGCCGTAACCATGTATTAGTAGTCAATGCCATGCAAATGAGGCAGATAATAGTGAATCGCAAAACCGGGCCGGTGTAAGGATGGAGCAACGGCGAGCGGTAGTACACCGAGGAGTGGCCTACACGGGATACATGTCAATTGCAGAGGGTGTGCCACTGTAGGAGGAAGCATATTGGAGGCCAGCAAACATGGGCTGTACAATGCACATCACAGCAGCAGGATCGGCGTGCGAGGAAATAGATGCACTGAGAGTACATAATGCCCTCATAGATGCATGTGCACGAGGATGACTACGTTCCCCAACCCAGTCATGTGACGGCCTCCCCGTCAACAACCACGGATATAGGAAGGTAATGCGGAGAATATGAGGAAATGCGGAAGCAGTGTAATTGGAGCCGTAATGAGCAATCAACACCAATCAATCCAGGAAGGGCAAACGGTGGCAGCCGACAACTCTGCATGCAGACACCTGCATAACGGGAAAGGGGAGGCAAAGGAATGCAAAGATAGTAGGGGATGTAGTAGAAATGCAAAGAGCAAAGAACCGAAATAGCACAGCCAAGTACAGAGGTAGCATAACGGCAGCGGCAGACAAAATGCATCATATGCCATGTGCCTGCAGGATGCACTGCAGGCAATAGTAGGTGCAGCATGCAGAAACAGTAATGTAAGATGCAAAGCTAAGCCAATGCAGGCAACTGTAATGTAACACTAAAGGCAATACTGCTGCAGTTGCAACGGTAAAACAATCAAGATAATCCACAGATACCGCTGCACAGACACACAAAATGACATCACCAGATATTCAGCACAGCAGTATAACGTGTGAATGTACACAACACACACTGCGATTTCCCAAACGCCACCGTAGGGTGTAAACACACGGGAACTTTTAATATGTTTATGTTGGGTGCCGCCGGCGTGATGCATAGGTATGTGGCAGAGACAGACGGAGTTGCGGAGGAGGGTGCCGACAACTACCGTAGGCCTCACAGGAGAAGGAGAGTGTTCAGACCAAGGGTGACCTACCAGGGGCTGCAAGACCTGGAGATAGTAGAGCGCTACAGGGTGGACAGGGACACGTTACAGCAAATAGTGGAGCTGTGCTGGCCACGCCTGAGAACAAGAGACAACAGAGGAGAGCCCATCCCAGTGGACACAAAGGTATGTGTGAGCTTGCGAATACTGGCTACAGGTACCTTTCAAAGGCCAACCGGTGATATAATGGGTATCTCACAGGCATCAGCATCTAGGGTTCTACACCAGTTCCTGGATGCCATGTTATGACATGCCCATGAGTATATAAACTTCCCCAGATCTCAGGAGGAGTTGGCTAGCAATATGCGCCACTTCCACCGTGTGGCACAATACCCGGAGGTACTGGGTGCGATCGACTGTACGCACATAGAGATCAAGTCACCGGCCGGGGAGCAGGGTAGACGCTACATAAACCGCAAGGGATACCCCTCCATCAATTGCCAGGTCGTGTGCAATGCGGAGGGCATTATCATGGATGTGTGTGCTGGCAGCCCTGGAAGCTTCCACGACTCCCATATCTGGCATGCCTCACAGCTGTATCAGGTATTCGCCAGGGGGGACATCACACAAGGTCACCTTGTGGGGGATGCTGGCTATGCACTGGAGCCGTGGATGATGACACCCATCAGAAATGCACACACACACATGCAAGAAAGCCATAATGAGGCACACGCACAAACCAGAATAATCATAGAGCGTGCATTTGGGATGTTGAAATCACGGTTCCGGTGCTTGGATACATCCGGTGGAGCCTTGCAGTACTCTCCAGGCACATGTGCCCACATATTCATAGTATGTTGTATGATACACAATATGATTCTGCGGAAACAGCTGCTGCAGGGACATAATGGTGTAGGGCCACCAAGCCCGCAACAACTGCCAAGGCAAGCACAGGCACAGGGCGTTCAGCGCCATGAACACGCTGTGCCAGCCCCAGTAGGTAGACGGAGGTGTACCCAATATGCCTACGCCCTGGCAAAGAGGGAATGCATAGCACATACTTTGACAGCGTAGGCTCCATGGACTGACACCTCCTTACCTGCACACACAGTGAAATGGACGCCACACAAACATGTCCGCCCGTAATGTGTACCGTATGGGCGGACCCATGTGTGACTCCAACAAAGGCAGCACCCAAACACTGCACACCCAATAGCCAGCAGAGCATGGAACGCCAACACCTCAACCGCACGCCGGTTGCACAGCAGACGGCGTAGCCATATGCTGCCACTATCGCCGCAAGTCGACTACATATGTACTTATGTGCATACACAGATACGGAAATAGATATCAGTACACACGTAGAAATATATGTACACATACACAGATATAAAGTACAACAGGTTAATATGGAACCCAGGGATGCAAGTTTACAGATGAGTAAGACGCGAAATCTCCACATAGTAAACATAGTGAACGACAGCCCGATCATCCGGGAGGGTGGGAAGAGCAGGGAACGCCAGCCATGGAAATGTCAACCTGCATCAATACATATCCGCGGGTCGGGATGATCACCAGGGCACGGTACAGTAATGGATATAGCGTGTCATATCCATAGGATATGAGTGTGGAGGTACACGCCGCCGGGCGATGCGCCAACGAGGGTACTGTGCAACCGCCGGTGCAAAGCGGCAATCATACCTGTCAAGTGTACGTCATTATGAGGAACGACTCATTTGGGGTCTAAAACAGTTCATGTTCCTCGCAGTTCCTCAAAGTTCCACATTGAAATAGTCTGTCAAACAGTCATTGTTAGGAATGTATTTAAATGACATCCTGGTAAATAGAAATTAATCATAGTAATTCATTAAAGGTTCTTCTTTGTAAGTAAATCAGCATATTTTAACTATCCTATGACCTTCTTAGCTGAAGTTGTTAGTAAGCCATTAGTATGTGTTCCACATTTTGCCCATTTGTTCCATATTATGAATGTGTGTGTTCCTCATTTCGGAAATGGAAGGTTGAGAGCCATAGCGGCAATATGTGTATGTGTGAGGTGAGGTTGTCGTGTGTTCCGCTGTGTGTGTGTAATGTGTGTGCCACTGTAAAATGTGTATGTAGGTGACATGTCACAGGCGGAGTGTAATAACATGCGTAGGCATACAGTACACGAACCATAGGCGTATGTACAGCAATACTCACAAAGTAGTAAAACGATGCAAAGCGGAAATGTCCCAGAATGTACCACAGGGCCATAGCCAACAGGAGATGCAAAGGACGCATGTACAAACCATGACCGTATGTATGGCGGCCATATGGTAGACTCAACACGATACGTCGGCAACGTTACACAGCATCAGGCATGTACGGCGAAAATACAAATGTGCTATCTCGGCACCGATCGTGGACACTTACGGTCCTGTAAATACCGCTGTGTGTTCCACGACCGTTAAGTAAGCAAGCGCCAGACGAATAGGAGGCTACCGGTAGCATACAGGCCGTCCCAAGTACAGGACCACAATCACCGTAACTATCAGTGACAAAATGCCAATGGATAGTAGGCACGGACGAACTTCCGCAGAAATATAACCGATGTGAAGGAGGAATACGTGCAGGAAGCACACATGCAGGCGATACCGACACCACACGACATCAACAAAACAAACATTCCCAGAACAACAGACAGGTAACCTGCATCTCCCCAAGCAGGGATGGAGCACACACACAAGCATATCTTGTATGCATAAATGCAAGACCCACACCTGCACTCGTCACCCACATCCGCAGATATACCCCATCGCATATATCAAAGGGATAACAGCCAAACCGTAGCAAAAACATACAGGCAGTCAATGACAGCGCATACCCGCAACAAGCCGCGGGGAAACACTAGCAGCAGCTGATGCATCCGTGCATCCGCTGTGTACAGGAATATAACAGCTATGTTACACATCTGAATGCACAACGCCATCGACAGACGCCGCCAGGACACGGACACCCACATGTCGAACAGAATACCATACCCAACACACACAATCCACGGCTAACACCACAGCGTAATGTACCTGACACCACACATAGCGTATGCAGTCACACAACATGATACAATACATACCATCCCCACGGTAGTGCAAATAACCAACGCCACACGAGGAATGAACCATGGCCTAGTTTCATGGGTAACGCATTTAATGGAGGAGGATCACCAGTGATATGCGCATAACTGCACACCGAGGAACAGCTATTGGCGTGATGAACCCACATGCCTCAGGTGACGACGAATAAAAGGAGGACTCCCTGGATATTCAAACTGTATGTTCATACCGAACACAAACTGCATTGAAAGCAAGGAGTTAGAGGAGAATATTGACGAATACAGAAGCAAAGGCCGGAAAGGTAAGTCGAACCCACGAGATGTACTGGTGTGTAACGATGATACGATGACTAATCTGCACTGTATGTGAATGATGTGTGTAAGTAAAGATACCTGTCCATCAGGCAGAGAGTGGTGAAAGGTGGTTATGTAATGCTAAGCCGCGGAGCATACCAACGACTGTGGACAATGTGTGCACAGCAGTGGGACAACATGTACACGGCGTGATAACCCAAGGTTCGCCATAGGATTCCAAACACAGAACAATGCCACCACCCACGCCTGATGCTGTCAGTGGATATCGAACAATGAAGTGCCACAGCAGGGGATAGGACATGTATAGTGTCACAGCACACATGTGCATGGGCATATACCGTCGATGTCATACGGAATGTGCGCACGACGCACGTATCCCTCGCAGTAGGGGTGACTATGTCAATTATGTGTAATGCAAAGCTGTCATGATGGATATGTTCAGAAATCATAGACAGTATCACAGGCATAGCATGCATGATGGAGGGATGGCCTAATGTCATGTACATAAACAGGATATGTATGGCCTGCACATATGGGACAGAGTAGTAGCAGAATAGGTACCAGAAATGGAGGGAACAGCAAGTAACCATGTCCAAACGCTCCGTAGCAGGTGCAATGTGCAACAATGATGTCCGGCAGGGCCGTGTGTAAACACATGTGCAATGTACACAGTAGTGTCACCCCCCCCATGGTAGTGTCCACTGAACGGCAGAGGTGGATGTCAACTGTATGTCTATACAGTACTTCCGCTGTGGCGTACCATGGGTCTGTGTCACCCTACCAGCAAGGAGCTATCACATGACTAGTGACACAGTGTGTCCCTGTGGGATGTGCACAGGACCCATGTCCCACAGCACGGTGTGTGTCCAGTCTGTGGAGGTCACACAGACGCCAGGCTGAGCAATGTGGCATGTGTGCACACATGCAGGAGTGCCCCTCCCACCCTGCCCACTGCAAACACCATGTAGGAGTATTACATGCATCAGTAATGCGGAGAACATGGCCCATGGCAGAGTACATGACACCCCTGTGTTAGTGGTATGCAGGTGAGTACAGATGTGTTTCATGACTGTCATTTGCATATGTAAACTGTCAGAGCCGGGTAGACATCACGGCATGACTATACTGACACATGTAAAGTTGTATCCATTGTAAGGTACACCACCTATGTGTTATTGTTACACTGCCTGCATGTACATGTGTGTATGGCATAGGTACAAGGGCACCCAATGTATCAGCTAGACATACGGTCCAGAAATGCGCAGCCCTGCACATGTGTACCCACGCCATAGTGGTATATGGCAACCACAGCACCATGTGGGGCATGTGTGTGTACAGCAACCATGTACAATGTGATATGCATGTATAGGGACAGTATGCATGTGATACACACTGCATGACTGTCACTATGCAAAGGTGATGTGTATGCACTATGTGTGATGTAACTGATGCAATGATATCTACATGATATATCTGCCACACTGACACCTGTATGGTTGTTAGCAATATGAGTAGGATGAGCTAGAATGCTGCCAGGTATGTAGATGTGGTATATGTAGGCATGGACAATACTCTGTGACAGCATGTAGTGTATGTAAGCAAATAGTGAGCATGAGGGGCCACATGACTGATGACTGTGCAATGTCACACATCTGACTCGCTGTAGTTAGCATGATAGCCTGCACCACTGTGTGACCTGTACAG